>NW_027315428.1:12500-27500 GCF_023375885.2 Dermacentor andersoni | reverse complement strand
ACGGGAGGCTTCATCCCGGGCGCGCAACGGCGGAGACGGGCCTGGCACCCACTCTGGGACAAGCCCCTGTCAGGGGGACTTGCACCGTCGCAAACACCCGAGAACGTCGCCTCCCATACACCACATTTCCCGACCGCCTGCAAGGACGGGGGATTCGGTGCTGGGCTCGGTCCCGTTTCGCTCGCAGCTACTCGGGGAATCCCTGTTGGTTTCTTTTCCTCCGCTTAGTGATATGCTTAAATTCAGCGGGTTGTCTCGCCTGATCTGAGGTCGACAACGGATACATCGCTTTCGCCCATTCCAGCACGACCGAGTACGACGCCCTGCCACGTCCTTACGGACGAGGCTGGCAGGCGGCACAACGCCTGCGCGCGTGCGTCATACGAGCGGTATGCCGAAAAGGACTCGACACGTTCGAAAACCCAGCGCCAACCGAGTGCGACGCCCTACCACGTCCTTCGCCCAACACGGAGCTACTTATAGACGAGGCTGGCAGGCGGTGAACCGCCTGCGCGCGTGCGGCGCACGAGCAGTTGCGTGGTAAGCGACCGTGTCTGAAGCCCAAACACCACCGAGGCAAAGATCGCCTTAGCAGCGCGCCGCTTCAGCGGGCACCGCAGGGGCGACTAAAACCTGGCGGGAGGCATCGTCTCGTGTAGCGTCGCCCCTGCCCCAACTGGAGTGGCCCAGTCTTTAGGGGACAGAGACTGCGAAGCACTTGGACCGACGGCGGACTACGACGGAACGCTTCAGCTCCGCCAACGGGGCACCCACGCTCTCGAAGGAGACATTTTCCGTTTCGCGGCAATTCTCCGCCGTGCCGTGACTCTTCTCGCTCGCAGACGGCGCTGTCGCGTCGAACCGCTTTCGGGGGCCACCCTTCTCCTCCCCGCTCCTCGCAAGAATCTGCCGATTCCCATTCCTGCGACGAAGCCCGGAAGGGCGCCCACACAGCTGCGGTGACGTGAACGAGCGACCAGCTCTGGAGCTCGACGTACTTCGAAGGCAAACAGCGCAAATTGCGATCGCGCTGGCTTTGCGCACGGCGCGGGAATCGGCCGGCGTTTCATTCCCACGTTTTCCGTGCACGCAAGCGTGCGCTTCCGACTCTCTCGCAAACGTGCGCGCTACATGGCAACAGACGTTCGCGCCTCGTGCTTGGACCGCTCTTTCCCTGCAGGTATCCGACTCCATCCTGCGGCGGTCTTACTAGAGGCGCGCACTCGTCACGCTGCAGTAGTATTGCCTCGTTTCCGTCTTTTCGAAGAATTGGCACAACGGTTTGCCACCGTCTCCCTCTCGTGAGGCCGCTGGCGCGTGGCTTTAGCGCTCAACGTACTGTCCATGATGCCGACGCGGTCAAAACGAGTCGACGGACGCACGTTCCCTGTGCGCCGAAGTCTCTCTTGATATGTGATCCGACCCTCAGACAGACGAAGCCAAGGGAAGACCCAAGGCCGCAATGTGCGTTCAAAGAATCAGTGCTCAGTGTGTCCTGCAATTCACACCAAGTCTCGCAGCTGGCTGCGTTCTTCATCGACCCGAGAACCGAGTGATCCACCGCTTAGAGTCGTGAAAAATAGTTTGTTCAATTCAGTACAGTACAACCAGGGTTTTAGGCACGTGGCGTCTCCCTGTGTGTGGTTTCGAAGAGCGCCTTTCGGCGTGCGCTCCTCCAGTCTCGCTCTTTCGGCGGCCGCGTCTCAGCAGCTGAAAGCCTAATGGCACTCCACTCCTGCTACTCGCGCGTGTGTTTTGCGCCCACGCCTTCCTCGCTTGCCCTCGAGGCACCTTATGCCGTTTGCGCGCACTCGAAGCCGGTTTTACCTGCCAACCATCCACCGGACCCGTGTGTCTCGTGTGCACGTTCACATCGCTCCACTAAAAATTGCAAAGAGCGACAGAGCCATGATTAGGGCTAAGCCGCTGTGGAGTCTTTAACGGCTACACGGCCACGGGCAGGGCTTCACCCCCATCGACGTGCTTCGCTTCAGTCAGCAGTAGGTTCATAGAAGGGCCTCAAACACACACACACTTTCGCATCGGCAGATCGCCGCAGCATAACCGCTGTTGATCCAACAGCCTACTTGAGACGAAAGACAAGAGCCCGGCGCGCGTACTCGCGCAGCTCTCCAAAACCACTCGGCCAGTGCCAGGGACGGCTCCCTGCGCCGGCGCCACAACAAGTCTACTTGAGGCGGAAGACGAAGCCAGCAAGGGCCTGGCCGCAAGTGCGTTCGAAACCGGGACTACAGTCCCTCGTCTGTCCGTACTTCCTCTTTCGACGTGCGGCGCCTTCCCAAAGCGCACAAGTCCGCTAACCGCAGAACGCTTCCGACGTAGCAAAGCCGCGTTTCCTTCGGTACTTCGCAGCAACGCCGCCTTTCCCTCGGCGGCGGGCGAATAGCCTGCAGACGTCGTCGCATTAAACCGCGATCTCGACACCTCGCGCGTCACGAGCAGGAGCCGACCGGCAGCCTCCGGCCCTTTCGGACTCGGTGGCATTTGCCGCGGAGGACGGGAGAGCACTTTAGGCCACGGTTCCTTCCGTACTTGGCAGCCGCACCCTCATACCGACAGTTCCATGACCGACCGAGCGCCACACCGTTCCTTTAGTACTTGGGTGGCAACAAAGTCGGGTCGTTACTCCATACTCGCCGCAGGAAGCGACCGGCAGCCGCCAGCCTTTTCAGACTCGGCAGCGTTTGCCGCGGAGGACGGGAGAGCGCTCGCACCACGGTTCCGTGTGTGTACTAAGCGGCAGCGGCATTAGCTCTCGACCGTCAGTTCCTTGACCGACCGCACGCTTCGCCGTTCCCCTCGTACTGGGCAAAGCAGCAGGTCGGGTCGTCTTACTCCCATTCCGCGCAAGAGCGCCAAAGCGGACAGAAAGCCCACCCAGTGTGCGTTACGCCGTTTCTACCCGCGGGCGCGGCCAAGCCAACCGTCCAAGGTTGCAGCCGGCGTCCACTGGGCGCAACAAATTTGGCACGGGGCGCCCCTCAAAATTCAGGCAGTCCCCGGCATGTTCGGGTATAGCCGTCCCCGCGTCCAAGCGGGGCCAGCGGCGGAAAGCGTCGGGCGCAGCGAGCTGCTTCACCCACACGGGGTAGAAACAATGGCGCTCGCCACCCTTCACAATCCGGTAATGATCCTTCCGCAGGTTCACCTACGGAAACCTTGTTACGACTTTTACTTCCTCTAAATGATCAAGTTTGGTCATCTTTCCAACAGACCGGCGCAACCGAAAGGCCGCGCCGGACATCGGTCCGAAGACCTCACTAAATCATTCAATCGGTAGTAGCGACGGGCGGTGTGTACAAAGGGCAGGGACGTAATCAACGCGAGCTTATGACTCGCGCTTACTGGGAATTCCTCGTTCAAGGGGAACAATTGCAAGCCCCTATCCCAATCACGAAAGAAGTTCCACGGGTTACCCAGTCCTTTCAGACAGGGATAAAGACACGCTGCTTCCTTCAGTGTAGCGCGCGTGCGGCCCCGGACATCTAAGGGCATCACAGACCTGTTATTGCTCTGTTTCGTGCGGCTAGGAGCCGCTTGTCCCTCTAAGAAGGTTGTAAGGTGCTGGGAACCCCGCACCTATTTAATAGGCTAGAGTCTCGTTCGTTATCGGAATTAACCAGACAAATCGCTCCACCAACTAAGAACGGCCATGCACCACCATCCACCGAATCAAGAAAGAGCTCTCAATCTGTCAATCCTCCCAGTGTCCGGGCCGGGTAAGTTTTCCCGTGTTGAGTCAAATTAAGCCGCAGGCTCCACTCCTGGTGGTGCCCTTCCGTCAATTCCTTTAAGTTTCAGCTTTGCAACCATACTTCCCCCGGAACCCAAACACTTTGGTTTCCCGGAAGCTGCCCGCCGAGTCATTTGAGTAACTCAGGCGGATCGCTGGTTGGCATCGTTTATGGTCAGAACTAGGGCGGTATCTGATCGCCTTCGAACCTCTGACTTTCGTTCTTGATCAAAGAAAACATTCTTGGCAAATGCTTTCGCAGTAGTTCGTCTTGCGACGGTCCAAGAATTTCACCTCTAGCGCCGCAATACGAATGCCCCCGTCTGTCCCTCTTAATCATTACCTCGTATTCCAAAAACCAACAGAACAGAAACGAGGTCTTGTTCTATTATTCCATGCAAGTTTATTCAGGCGACTCGCCTGCGTTGAGCACTCTAATTTTTTCAAAGTAAAAGCACCGGCCTTCTCGAGGCACACAATGAAGTGCACCAAGAAAGGACCGGCATGATGTTCAGTCCGAGCCGTCGCATCGGGTAGATGCACTACTCGTCTGGAACTGAGATCCAACTACGAGCTTTTTAACCGCAGCAGCTTTAGTATACGCTATTGGAGCTGGAATTACCGCGGCTGCTGGCACCAGACTTGCCCTCCAATTGATCCTCGTTAAAGGATTTAGAGTGTACTCATTTCAATTACGGGGCCTCAAAAGAGTCCCGTATTGTTATTTTTCGTCACTACCTCCCCGTGCCGGGAGTGGGTAATTTGCGCGCCTGCTGCCTTCCTTGGATGTGGTAGCCGTTTCTCAGGCTCCCTCTCCGGAATCGAACCCTGATTCTCCGTTACCCGTAACAACCATGGTAAGCAAGTAACCTACCATCGAAAGTTGATAAGGCAGACACTTGAAAGAAACGTCGCCGGCTCGTGGCCATGCGATCAGCACAAAGTTATCCAGAGTCACCACACAATACGGGCCGAAACCCGATCGATCTTGGTCTAATAAAAGCACCCGTCGCCCAAAGGGCTTCAGGCTCACTGCATGTATTAGCTCTAGAATTGCCACAGTTATCCAAGTAGGAAGAAACGATCTAAGGAACCATAACTGATTTAATGAGCCATTCGCGGTTTCGCCTTATTTCGGCATGTACTTAGACATGCATGGCTTAATCTTTGAGACAAGCATATGATTACTGGCAGGATCAACCAGGTAATCGTTCAACTGCGCGTCCAGCCTTTCAAGCAGGCCGGACGCCGTTTTTGCGATGCCGAGGCCACCTTCAGGCGCCCCAACACGCTTCGTTCTCGCAAAGGGTAGCACTTTGCACAGTCCGAGACGACGGCGTTCGAGCTCGCTACGGCGCCCTCCCCGCAGGGCCGGGTATCGCCACGCGGCAAGAAGCACGCAACATTCTCGATAGACCGGTTGTGTCGACTCGATCGCGGCTTGCGGTTTCTCTCGAGCCCGCAGCACTGGTGGACCGACCGACACTTGCAACGTAGCCGAGACGGCAAAGCCGCTAGGCGACGGGTCACGCCCGCGCCTTCGGCGCTTTCGTATTTGATTCGTCCGAGGACGATGCGGAACACACTTCGATATCGTGGAAAAAGCGTCGTCCGACAACCAGCCCCTAACGCATCAAGCGGATGAGGCTGCAGACGTCAGCTGTGGGATCCACGGGAGCGATACCGGGGACACGCTTGACGGGCACGAAGCCCGCCGCATATCAAACACCCAGGTCGCTTTGGGGGCGACTGCTCTCTGGGACCCCCATATAATAGCAGCGATAAGTACCCAGACCTCCATGGGGCCGTACTCGTGCCACTTTCGACGAGCGTTTGGCGAAAATCGTGCCGCCTCGTAACGCCGCGAGCAAGATTGAAAGCTTACGTCGGCAGCACAATGCCGAAGTCGTGAAAGCGCAGCGCGTCTACCGAATGCGCGAACGGCAATTTCTCGCTAATGGCCAGTACGGTTTCCTGCACAATTGCCTTTCTGTCGCCCTACGGGGCCCCCGGCCGATCGATTCGAGGCACGCTAGCACGGCCCCTTCGCCATTTCCGAGCACGAGTGCGAACAGTGCGGGCGGCGTGCTCGACGCCCCGGCTGACGTCGTTTCGGACTTTGTCTCTTCGCGTGCTCGCGGCAACGCCGCGGCCAACGACGACGTCTGCGCGGTTCTTTGCCGGTTCCCGGCGTGCTATAGTGCAGCCCTCTGCAGGGTGACACCGGCTCCGTCGTGGCCGTGCGGCGGCTTGTACGCAAAAGTTGCGTCAAAGGCGTCGCGCTCGCGCCGCCCCGGCACACGCGGTTTCGGACTTTGTCTCTTCCAGCGCTCGCGTAGTCGTGGGCACGATTGTCGACTTCGGAACGGTGCGCGGACACCGCCACGAGCACGCGCAAGACGAAAATCGCACTACGGTACAATGTCGGCCGGGGCCCTACGGCCCCTTACAGTAGCAGCGATAAGTGCCCAGACCTCCATGGGGCCGTACTCGTGCGACGCGGCGGCGTACTGCGCCGAGCCGAGCGCCAATATTTGGCTTTTGCAGGGCGGATTCGAGCTCTGGCGATTGCCGCGGTACCGCCGCTCACCGATTCAAGGCACGCTAGCGCGGCCCCTTCGCCATTTCCGAGCACGCGTGCGAACAGTGCGGGCGGCGTGCTCGACGCCCCGGCTGACGTCGTTTCGGACTTTGTCTCTTCGCGTGCTCGCGGCAACGCCGCGGCCAACGACGACGTCTGCGCGGTTCTTTGCCGGTTCCCGGCGTGCTATAGTGCAGCCCTCTGCAGGGTGACACCGGCTCCGTCGTGGCCGTGCGGCGGCTTGTACGCAAAAGTTGCGTCAAAGGCGTCGCGCTCGCGCCGCCCCGGCACACGCGGTTTCGGACTTTGTCTCTTCCAGCGCTCGCGTAGTCGTGGGCACGATTGTCGACGTCGGAACGGTGCGCGGACTACGCCACGAGCACGCGCAAGCCGAAAATCGCACTACGGTACAATGTCGGCCGGGGCCGTACGGCCCCTTACAGTAGCAGCGATAAGTGCCCAGACCTCCATGGGGCCGTACTCGTGCGACGCGGCCGCGTACTGCGCCGAGCCGAGCGCCAATATTTGGCTTTTGCAGGGCGGATTCGAGCTCTGGCGATCGCCGCGGTACCGCCGCTCACCGATTCAAGGCACGCTAGCGCGGCCCCTTCGCCATTTCCGAGCACGCGTGCGAACAGTGCGGGCGGCGTGCTCGACGCCCCGGCTGACGTCGTTTCGGACTTTGTCTCTTCGCGTGCTCGCGGCAACGCCGCGGCCAACGACGACGTCTGCGCGGTTCTTTGCCGGTTCCCGGCGTGCTATAGTGCAGCCCTCTGCAGGGTGACACCGGCTCCGTCGTGGCCGTGCGGCGGCTTGTACGCAAAAGTTGCGTCAAAGGCGTCGCGCTCGCGCCGCCCCGGCACACGCGGTTTCGGACTTTGTCTCTTCCAGCGCTCGCAACCATGTCGGGGCCGACGCCGACGACTGCGTGGTGTTTCAACGATTGCCGGCGTGACACAATGCAGCTGCGTGCGGGATGCCAGCGATTCCGTCGTGTCCGTGCGGCGGCTTGTACGCAAAAGTTGCGTCAAAGGCGTCGCGCTCGCGCCGCCCCGGCACACGCGGTTTCGGACTTTGTCTCTTCCAGCGCTCGCGTAGTCGTGGGCACGATTGTCGACGTCGGAACGGTGCGCGGACTACGCCACGAGCACGCGCAAGCCGAAAATCGCACTACGGTACAATGTCGGCCGGGGCCGTACGGCCCCTTACAGTAGCAGCGATAAGTGCCCAGACCTCCATGGGGCCGTACTCGTGCGACGCGGCGGCGTACTGCGCCGAGCCGAGCGCCAATATTTGGCTTTTGCAGGGCGGATTCGAGCTCTGGCGATCGCCGCGGTACCGCCGCTCACCGATTCAAGGCACGCTAGCGCGGCCCCTTCGCCATTTCCGAGCACGCGTGCGAACAGTGCGGGCGGCGTGCTCGACGCCCCGGCTGACGTCGTTTCGGACTTTGTCTCTTCGCGTGCTCGCGGCAACGCCGCGGCCAACGACGACGTCTGCGCGGTTCTTTGCCGGTTCCCGGCGTGCTATAGTGCAGCCCTCTGCAGGGTGACACCGGCTCCGTCGTGGCCGTGCGGCGGCTTGTACGCAAAAGTTGCGTCAAAGGCGTCGCGCTCGCGCCGCCCCGGCACACGCGGTTTCGGACTTTGTCTCTTCCAGCGCTCGCGTAGTCGTGGGCACGATTGTCGACTTCGGAACGGTGCGCGGACACCGCCACGAGCACGCGCAAGACGAAAATCGCACTACGGTACAATGTCGGCCGGGGCCGTACGGCCCCTTACAGTAGCAGCGATAAGTGCCCAGACCTCCATGGGGCCGTACTCGTGCGACGCGGCGGCGTACTGCGCCGAGCCGAGCGCCTATATTTGGCTTTTGCAGGGCGGATTCGAGCTCTGGCGATTGCCGCGGTACCGCCGCTCACCGATTCAAGGCACGCTAGCGCGGCCCCTTCGCCATTTCCGAGCACGCGTGCGAACAGTGCGGGCGGCGTGCTCGACGCCCCGGCTGACGTCGTTTCGGACTTTGTCTCTTCGCGTGCTCGCGGCAACGCCGCGGCCAACGACGACGTCTGCGCGGTTCTTTGCCGGTTCCCGGCGTGCTATAGTGCAGCCCTCTGCAGGGTGACACCGGCTCCGTCGTGTCCGTGCGGCGGCTTGTACGCAAAAGTTGCGTCAAAGGCGTCGCGCTCGCGCCGCCCCGGCACACGCGGTTTCGGACTTTGTCTCTTCCAGCGCTCGCAACCATGTCGGGGCCGACGCCGACGACTGCGTGGTGTTTCAACGATTGCCGGCGTGACACAATGCAGCTGCGTGCGGGATGCCAGCGATTCCGTCGTGGCGGTGCGGCGGCTTGTACGCAAAAGTTGCGTCAAAGGCGTCGCGCTCGCACCGCCCCGGCACACGTGGTTTCGGACTTTGTCTCTTCGAGCGCTCGCAGCGATGTCGAGGCGATCGCTTACGTCTGCACGGTTTCCGGTGTGCTACAATGCAGCAGTCTGCCGCACTACACCTCTTGGTTGCCGAGGCCAGCACGGCAATTTACTGAAGCGAGCGCATTGCGCCCAGGCGGCAGCGGACTTTGTGCTTTCGGGAGTGCTCTTGCTGTAAAATTTGAACGGCTGCAGCTGCGCGAAGCAAGTGTACCTATTTTCACTCTCTCTCTGTCTGCCTTTGAGGCGACTGTAATTTCACTTTAAACGCAACTGGAGGCGGGAGCAACCTGATGAGAGTAGGTGGACTTCGGTACATGTTGTAATTTAGAAATTGCTTTCAAGCTTTGAGGACATACACCTTCGCGCCATCTGCTTTCCCCGTCTCTTTGGCACTTTATAGTATGTGCTGCATGCTCTGCATTCCAAAGAAACACGCCTGTGTCTCTCCCTCTCTCACGTTCTTCTTCTTTTTGTAGCTGCTGTTGTAGAAGATGCTATGCTCTTTAATCGCTGTAACATAGAGTGCTTGCACAAGCCAACAACTGTTGCGCGTTTTTTTTTTTTTTTTTTCTCTTCCCAAGACGTTTCTGCCATTATTCACTAACTCTCGTTCTTAGTATGCAATGGAGCGTTAGCTCGCGCCATCTACCTTTCTTTCTGTATTGCAAAGTCCGCAGGTTTTCCTAGTTCCGTACACAGATGGCGCTAATGCGTTTTGGCGCCAGGTTCGAACGACCTCGCTGTACTCGTGTTTCCCATTTGAATGTTTCAAAGGGGTTTGCGACAGGGGGTGGTTCTTGTGCAAGGCTGAGCTTTCCAGCTGCGTTTAAGCTATGCTAGCATGTGTGCGTATATATATATATATATATATATAAATACACAAACACACACACACACACACACACACACACATGCATATATACATACACACACACGGTAATGGTAAAGATGATGAGGTAGCACTTTTTTTTTTTTTTTTACAATGCCTGTGTTTCAGATGGCGATCTTTCTCCCCTCTATGTTTCCGGTGGGAAGGAGTGTGCAGCGTTTTCTATATTTATTTTGTCATTCACTTCTATGTTGCTCGTCTTCGTACATGGGGCATGCTACCTAATTCTACCGGTCGAATCGACACGTTGCGATCCGTCCCGGCCTGTGCCGTATCAAAATTTTCAGTGGGCCTTGCGGTAAATAAAAAGAAATGAAGGAAATGCGCGTAGTATATTACAATTGCACACGGGCTTGAAACGAAGCCCTCAAGGAAGGTCACCTTGAGCGGTCGCATTCAGACGGAAGTAAGCATTCCCCTGGCGCGTTTTTTTCCGCTCGCCTGTTCCGTTTTCTACGAGGTTGCCTTGGTTGGTTTCGCGTTACAAGCAAGCTTGCACTCGGGTCTCGTTTCTACGCGACAGCGTTTCGTTAACAGCGAAAGACTGAGGCGTTGCGAGTTCATCCGTGAGATAGGGAGCGTTGAGTCTGTACACAGGCTGAATTTTATAATATTGCCCACGCTGTTGCTGAGGTTACCCATGTCGGCAGGGCGCCCACAAGGCAGTAGTACAATGAAGTGAAGTGAAGGACATCGCTTCTCGGCCTTTTGGCTAAGATCAAAGTGTAGTATCTGTTCTTATCAGCTTAATATCTGATACGGGTTCTATATGGACCCACGATATTAAACCTATTTTTGGAAGTTGGCGGAGTGCTTGAAGCCTGCTTCACCTCCGCCGCAGGTCGGCCCGGTATTGCACTACCTCCGGGATCGGCCCCGCTCACTTAGGTGAGACTTCATTCAATCAAAATGAAGAGCACAAGCTCAACGCGAGCAGTGACTTGACACGCACCATTCCTATACTACACGCAACGATGCCGGTTCGCGGACCACGAGAGTAATTAAACTGCCACTCCATCTGTGTGTAGCGTCGCACTTGTTGCGTCGCAAATGGGACAGCCGCTCCAGCAAATTTCTAGTTATGGGCTTCGAGAAAAATTAATGAAAGCAAAAGAAAGAACCAGAATTCCTATTTGTCCGATGTCTCTGAATGATTGTCTCCTGTAAAGAGCCACTTGGGGGGATGGGGGGTAGGATTAGCCGTGGGGTTCGCAATCAATATGAATCCCACTCAAAGCCAACACTGGATTTTGGAGTTCACTATCGCTTGGATCCGTAAACCACCGCGGCCACGCAAGCTCGCCCTGCCGCCGAAATCCGCTGCCCAAGTGGAAGAAAGATTCCCTATGAAAGAAAAATAGAGTGCCCGATTTCTGGCAACTACTGTGCAGCCTTTGTGTACACATTTTCGCAGCAGTGGGACCGAGCGCCTCGAAAACAAACTTGTCGTATGCCCAAATGTGGCGAAATATATTCAAGGGTTAAAAGGTGCCTCATCTTTCTAACCTGTATGTTACGAAGACCTGTTGCTACCTTTTCATCATGAACATCATCATCATCATCATCCTGGCTACGCCCACTGCAGGGCAAAGGCATCTGCCATGATCCTCCAAGTACCCCGGTCAGGTGCCGATTGTCGCCATGTAGTCCCTAATCTAATCTGCCCTCCTAACTTTCTGCCACCCCCTGCTACGCTTCCCTCCTCTTGGAATTCAGTCTGTAACCCTTAATGGCCACCGGTTATCTTCCCCCCAGATTGCATGCCCTGCGCATGCCCATTTGTTTTTCCTGGTTTAAACTTTGGTGTCATTAACGAGCGTTTCTTCTCGCACACCCCAATCTGCTCTATTCCGATCCCCCCGTGACGCCACACCCATCATCCTTCTTTCCAGAGCCCGTTGCGTCGCCCTCAGTTACCCTTCGGTAATCCTCAAAGCTTTTTGTTGGGGCACTCGTGGCATCTTTCTCGTTTAATGAAGTCAAATTTTTTTCAGTTTTGGGGGAAAACTCAATGAGCTAGGCGCGATTGTGTCCCTGGCGCCGCTCTCAACAAGATGGCGGCGCCCATGCTTTTTGCCTGCAGGTTCGGCCCTACGCAGAACACGCCTGCCGGGCAGTGTAGCCACGTTGAAGGGGCAAAGCGTAGTGCAGTGAAGCGCTTGCTCGGGCGAAAAACGCAAATATGAGCCAAACAGGAATTTCCATTATTGGAAATTCCAGTTCAGTTTGCGCATTGCGTTCGCCTAAGGTAAAGAACACAAATGCGAGTGCCACAGCAGTCAAGTCAAAGCTTAGGATTGCGTATCATTTTTTTTTTTTTTTTTCTTTTCGTGCCTTTTACTCCTGGCCTGCGTGGCCCTAGCGCGCATGCACACGAAAGTAATGAAATGCTGAAAACACGAAATAATGCGGTGCGGCTGTATCATATCTATTTTGTGCGCTTTGTTCTTTGTGGACTACAGCGGTGTGCGTCATGAGAAAGTTTCGGTGCCCTTCTTGGGTGACCAGTGAAGCTATATTTAAAACCACATTGATTTGTACGGTTATTGCTACAAACTGCGTGTGGGTGTTTTTCTTTTTCGCTGCCAACGATGGGTTATCGCAACCGCGATCGGTTCTGCTGCTACGCTAGACGCGTGCTTGCCAACGGTTGGCTCTATACGCGACCCGCGACGCGTGGTCGGCACATTCAAGCAGTCAATTGCAAACCGTTCCAAGAAAAAGGATGTACTCCACTTGCCACCTAGTTCGACGATTGTACTTTCTGACCCTCGAGGAAGCGCCGCCTTCCCACGTTTTCTATAATACGATAAGATTCAGAGCGACCGCGACCACTTGTCTTTGTCAATATCTCGGAAACGCTTTCTTTGTTTTCTTTTTTTTTTTTTAAATCCAGATACTCAGACGCGCCCGTGTTCACGCGCACTTGTTCTCTCCGATAAGCAGGGAAGCTCGGTTGGGGTGGTGTCGGGCCTTGCGCATGCGCTGCTGAGCTCGTCGCTTCGCCGGCCGGTCGATGCTGGCGCGGTACTGGTAATGAACTTCGACGTGCATGGTGAAACGTCACTTTGTATTGCCACTGTAGACTAGCAATGCAATGTGTTTGCGAGCGATTGGATAAATGAGAAAGCGTGCACTGTCTACAGTTCATGCCCCTCTAGAGTAGTGGAAATGTTGCTCCAAGTGTTAGGTTTGTAATTTGCGCCTACGAACATGAACTAAACAAAGAAAATGGTCTGCAGCCGCCTTCGCTTCATAAAATTCCCGTACGAAGAAATTTCCGTGCGCGAATGAGAGAGCAAAAGAGAGAAACCATGTTAAGAAGAATGGCTGCCTTTTACGTGATCTCGCGCATGAAACCAGACGATAGATTAATTTTAGCCGTTCATTTTGATTTGCCGAATGTAAACCGGAACACTTTCTCCACGCGGTCTTCAGATTTGAATGGCAATCAATCACATCCTTTCTTTTTTTTTTTTTTTTCTGTTTCTTTCTATCTGGAACCGAAAGAATTCAGAACGCCATTTCAATCTTAGATTCGATTAGATATCGCGACTGGTATGCTGAAATATCACGCCTTATCTGGTGTTAACCTTCTTGATCACGGCAATAAAAAATCGCCAGTTCCCGAACTTTAATCGCGCCGAAGATGAACCGATATGCTGGATTCTTATTGTCATGATTTTATAGAAAGCGCTGGTTCTATGGCTAGCTTTGAGGAAAAGAAAAACATCGTTCAGGAATGTATAACTCTAAACAACTAAAAAAAAAAATCTGCCGGCAATTGGTACTACAACGAGAGTACTGAGAATACTGGAAAAGATGAAATCCAATCATGCTGAACTGAACTGAGATTATTTCATCAAGACATGCCCCGAAAAACGTGGCCACTTTCAATGATAATTTCAAATGTGATTTCTTTCTTTTTTTTTTTTCTTTTTTTTTTTTTTTACGACGGATAATAATTATCTTTCCAATGGCGGATGTGAAAATTTCAGAGCACGTCATTTTCGAAATCCCAAGGCCCCGGACGCATTCTCTCTTCTTTAAGTATTTTGGTGGTGCACACGGAGGAAAATTTCGCGCACGTAATTTATAAACTAGTAGTTGATTTTCTAGAAGAACACAAAGTGCTGACAAACGGCCAACCAGGACACAATTAAATTGGTATTACGCACGGTTTCGAAGCCGCGGTAACAAAAGGGTAACAAAGGGACGTTCATTTCGTGGTGTCGATTTCACGTCTCTCACAATAAAAAAAAAAAAAATAATAATAATAAAAACTACTGCATAAAATAGGTTTTCCCAAACTGGATGGTTTCGATCAGCTTTTGAACAGCCCTTCCTTAAATTGAGTTGGCGTTGATTGAGCAGGTGCGGGCCTCTGCTGTTTTGGATTTTTGTAAATGGCATCAGTACTGGACAGTCCGTTCACTTGAGGATCAAAGGAGAAACCCCCCAAAAAAAATCATATCGTGGTGAGAGACGTGGCAGATGAGTACAATTATCGGCAGAAAAAAAAAAAGGAAAACCGCCTCGTACTCAGAAGCCGCTCCTCTCACGTGTGAAGCTTCAAACAAATTGTTTTTCTTGAGACGCTCTATAAAGTTATACACAGCTCCTTAAATGCAGCACCCGCACACAAAGCCAAACGTTCCAAGCTGGAAAGAAAGCATGAAATTCGCGGTGCCCGTTTCCTGTGAAACAACGGGCAACAATACGCCAAGTCCGCTACCACGTCAGCCGGGGCGGCCACACCCCGCCCGCGCTTAAGCCACATATGGCGACTGAAAATGCTCGCCGCTCAAGCTGCGCGCGGCAAAGTCCGCAACCACGTCAGCCGGGGCGGCCACGGAGAGCGCCGAACGCCCGCGCTTAAGCCTGAAAATGCTCGGCGCTTACGCCAGGTAGCGAGAAAAAATGCTCGGCGCTTAAGCCACGCGGGGACTAAAAACTGAAGCCACGGGATTGTTGCTGAAATTGTATGCATTCCGGTGGAGGTCTGTCGGCGCCGGCGCGCGGCAAAGTCCGCAACCACGTCAGCCGGGGCGGCCACGGAGAGCGCCGAACGCCCGCGCTTAAGGCTGAAAATGCTCGGCGCTTAAGCCAGGTAGCGCGAAAAAATGCTCGGCGCTTAAGCCAGGTAGCGAGTAAAAATGCTCGGCGCTTAAGCCACGCGGGGACTACAACTGAAGCCACGGGATTGTTGTTGCTGAAATTGTATGCAGTCCGGTAGAAGTCTGTCGCGCGCCTGCGCGCGGCAAAGTCCGCAACCACGTCAGCCGGGGCGGCGAAAAAAAAAAAAAAAAAAAAAAAAAAGCAGCCCCCCTGTACCAGTGTGCGCG
>NW_027315428.1:0-7500 GCF_023375885.2 Dermacentor andersoni | reverse complement strand
CGCGCCGCTTCAGCGGGCACCGCAGGGGCGACTAAAACCTGGCGGGAGGCATCGTCTCGTGTAGCGTCGCCCCTGCCCCAACTGGAGTGGCCCAGTCTTTAGGGGACAGAGACTGCGAAGCACTTGGACCGACGGCGGACTACGACGGAACGCTTCAGCTCCGCCAACGGGGCACCCACGCTCTCGAAGGAGACATTTTCCGTTTCGCGGCAATTCTCCGCCGTGCCGTGACTCTTCTCGCTCGCAGACGGCGCTGTCGCGTCGAACCGCTTTCGGGGGCCACCCTTCTCCTCCCCGCTCCTCGCAAGAATCTGCCGATTCCCATTCCTGCGACGAAGCCCGGAAGGGCGCCCACACAGCTGCGGTGACGTGAACGAGCGACCAGCTCTGGAGCTCGACGTACTTCGAAGGCAAACAGCGCAAATTGCGATCGCGCTGGCTTTGCGCACGGCGCGGGAATCGGCCGGCGTTTCATTCCCACGTTTTCCGTGCACGCAAGCGTGCGCTTCCGACTCTCTCGCAAACGTGCGCGCTACATGGCAACAGACGTTCGCGCCTCGTGCTTGGACCGCTCTTTCCCTGCAGGTATCCGACTCCATCCTGCGGCGGTCTTACTAGAGGCGCGCACTCGTCACGCTGCAGTAGTATTGCCTCGTTTCCGTCTTTTCGAAGAATTGGCACAACGGTTTGCCACCGTCTCCCTCTCGTGAGGCCGCTGGCGCGTGGCTTTAGCGCTCAACGTACTGTCCATGATGCCGACGCGGTCAAAACGAGTCGACGGACGCACGTTCCCTGTGCGCCGAAGTCTCTCTTGATATGTGATCCGACCCTCAGACAGACGAAGCCAAGGGAAGACCCAAGGCCGCAATGTGCGTTCAAAGAATCAGTGCTCAGTGTGTCCTGCAATTCACACCAAGTCTCGCAGCTGGCTGCGTTCTTCATCTGTCTCGCGTGTGTCCACCGCTTAGAGTCGTGAAAAATAGTTTGTTCAATTCAGTACAGTACAACCAGGGTTTTAGGCACGTGGCGTCTCCCTGTGTGTGGTTTCGAAGAGCGCCTTTCGGCGTGCGCTCCTCCAGTCTCGCTCTTTCGGCGGCCGCGTCTCAGCAGCTGAAAGCCTAATGGCACTCCACTCCTGCTACTCGCGCGTGTGTTTTGCGCCCACGCCTTCCTCGCTTGCCCTCGAGGCACCTTATGCCGTTTGCGCGCACTCGAAGCCGGTTTTACCTGCCAACCATCCACCGGACCCGTGTGTCTCGTGTGCACGTTCACATCGCTCCACTAAAAATTGCAAAGAGCGACAGAGCCATGATTAGGGCTAAGCCGCTGTGGAGTCTTTAACGGCTACACGGCCACGGGCAGGGCTTCACCCCCATCGACGTGCTTCGCTTCAGTCAGCAGTAGGTTCATAGAAGGGCCTCAAACACACACACACTTTCGCATCGGCAGATCGCCGCAGCATAACCGCTGTTGATCCAACAGCCTACTTGAGACGAAAGACAAGAGCCCGGCGCGCGTACTCGCGCAGCTCTCCAAAACCACTCGGCCAGTGCCAGGGACGGCTCCCTGCGCCGGCGCCACAACAAGTCTACTTGAGGCGGAAGACGAAGCCAGCAAGGGCCTGGCCGCAAGTGCGTTCGAAACCGGGACTACAGTCCCTCGTCTGTCCGTACTTCCTCTTTCGACGTGCGGCGCCTTCCCAAAGCGCACAAGTCCGCTAACCGCAGAACGCTTCCGACGTAGCAAAGCCGCGTTTCCTTCGGTACTTCGCAGCAACGCCGCCTTTCCCTCGGCGGCGGGCGAATAGCCTGCAGACGTCGTCGCATTAAACCGCGATCTCGACACCTCGCGCGTCACGAGCAGGAGCCGACCGGCAGCCTCCGGCCCTTTCGGACTCGGTGGCATTTGCCGCGGAGGACGGGAGAGCACTTTAGGCCACGGTTCCTTCCGTACTTGGCAGCCGCACCCTCATACCGACAGTTCCATGACCGACCGAGCGCCACACCGTTCCTTTAGTACTTGGGTGGCAACAAAGTCGGGTCGTTACTCCATACTCGCCGCAGGAAGCGACCGGCAGCCGCCAGCCTTTTCAGACTCGGCAGCGTTTGCCGCGGAGGACGGGAGAGCGCTCGCACCACGGTTCCGTGTGTGTACTAAGCGGCAGCGGCATTAGCTCTCGACCGTCAGTTCCTTGACCGACCGCACGCTTCGCCGTTCCCCTCGTACTGGGCAAAGCAGCAGGTCGGGTCGTCTTACTCCCATTCCGCGCAAGAGCGCCAAAGCGGACAGAAAGCCCACCCAGTGTGCGTTACGCCGTTTCTACCCGCGGGCGCGGCCAAGCCAACCGTCCAAGGTTGCAGCCGGCGTCCACTGGGCGCAACAAATTTGGCACGGGGCGCCCCTCAAAATTCAGGCAGTCCCCGGCATGTTCGGGTATAGCCGTCCCCGCGTCCAAGCGGGGCCAGCGGCGGAAAGCGTCGGGCGCAGCGAGCTGCTTCACCCACACGGGGTAGAAACAATGGCGCTCGCCAACCCTTCACAATCCGGTAATGATCCTTCCGCAGGTTCACCTACGGAAACCTTGTTACGACTTTTACTTCCTCTAAATGATCAAGTTTGGTCATCTTTCCAACAGACCGGCGCAACCGAAAGGCCGCGCCGGACATCGGTCCGAAGACCTCACTAAATCATTCAATCGGTAGTAGCGACGGGCGGTGTGTACAAAGGGCAGGGACGTAATCAACGCGAGCTTATGACTCGCGCTTACTGGGAATTCCTCGTTCAAGGGGAACAATTGCAAGCCCCTATCCCAATCACGAAAGAAGTTCCACGGGTTACCCAGTCCTTTCAGACAGGGATAAAGACACGCTGCTTCCTTCAGTGTAGCGCGCGTGCGGCCCCGGACATCTAAGGGCATCACAGACCTGTTATTGCTCTGTTTCGTGCGGCTAGGAGCCGCTTGTCCCTCTAAGAAGGTTGTAAGGTGCTGGGAACCCCGCACCTATTTAATAGGCTAGAGTCTCGTTCGTTATCGGAATTAACCAGACAAATCGCTCCACCAACTAAGAACGGCCATGCACCACCATCCACCGAATCAAGAAAGAGCTCTCAATCTGTCAATCCTCCCAGTGTCCGGGCCGGGTAAGTTTTCCCGTGTTGAGTCAAATTAAGCCGCAGGCTCCACTCCTGGTGGTGCCCTTCCGTCAATTCCTTTAAGTTTCAGCTTTGCAACCATACTTCCCCCGGAACCCAAACACTTTGGTTTCCCGGAAGCTGCCCGCCGAGTCATTTGAGTAACTCAGGCGGATCGCTGGTTGGCATCGTTTATGGTCAGAACTAGGGCGGTATCTGATCGCCTTCGAACCTCTGACTTTCGTTCTTGATCAAAGAAAACATTCTTGGCAAATGCTTTCGCAGTAGTTCGTCTTGCGACGGTCCAAGAATTTCACCTCTAGCGCCGCAATACGAATGCCCCCGTCTGTCCCTCTTAATCATTACCTCGTATTCCAAAAACCAACAGAACAGAAACGAGGTCTTGTTCTATTATTCCATGCAAGTTTATTCAGGCGACTCGCCTGCGTTGAGCACTCTAATTTTTTCAAAGTAAAAGCACCGGCCTTCTCGAGGCACACAATGAAGTGCACCAAGAAAGGACCGGCATGATGTTCAGTCCGAGCCGTCGCATCGGGTAGATGCACTACTCGTCTGGAACTGAGATCCAACTACGAGCTTTTAACCGCAGCAGCTTTAGTATACGCTATTGGAGCTGGAATTACCGCGGCTGCTGGCACCAGACTTGCCCTCCAATTGATCCTCGTTAAAGGATTTAGAGTGTACTCATTTCAATTACGGGGCCTCAAAAGAGTCCCGTATTGTTATTTTTCGTCACTACCTCCCCGTGCCGGGAGTGGGTAATTTGCGCGCCTGCTGCCTTCCTTGGATGTGGTAGCCGTTTCTCAGGCTCCCTCTCCGGAATCGAACCCTGATTCTCCGTTACCCGTAACAACCATGGTAAGCAAGTAACCTACCATCGAAAGTTGATAAGGCAGACACTTGAAAGAAACGTCGCCGGCTCGTGGCCATGCGATCAGCACAAAGTTATCCAGAGTCACCACACAATACGGGCCGAAACCCGATCGATCTTGGTCTAATAAAAGCACCCGTCGCCCAAAGGGCTTCAGGCTCACTGCATGTATTAGCTCTAGAATTGCCACAGTTATCCAAGTAGGAAGAAACGATCTAAGGAACCATAACTGATTTAATGAGCCATTCGCGGTTTCGCCTTATTTCGGCATGTACTTAGACATGCATGGCTTAATCTTTGAGACAAGCATATGATTACTGGCAGGATCAACCAGGTAATCGTTCAACTGCGCGTCCAGCCTTTCAAGCAGGCCGGACGCCGTTTTTTGCGATGCCGAGGCCACCTTCAGGCGCCCCAACACGCTTCGTTCTCGCAAAGGGTAGCACTTTGCACAGTCCGAGACGACGGCGTTCGAGCTCGCTACGGCGCCCTCCCCGCAGGGCCGGGTATCGCCACGCGGCAAGAAGCACGCAACATTCTCGATAGACCGGTTGTGTCGACTCGATCGCGGCTTGCGGTTTCTCTCGAGCCCGCAGCACTGGTGGACCGACCGACACTTGCAACGTAGCCGAGACGGCAAAGCCGCTAGGCGACGGGTCACGCCCGCGCCTTCGGCGCTTTCGTATTTGATTCGTCCGAGGACGATGCGGAACACACTTCGATATCGTGGAAAAAGCGTCGTCCGACAACCAGCCCCTAACGCATCAAGCGGATGAGGCTGCAGACGTCAGCTGTGGGATCCACGGGAGCGATACCGGGGACACGCTTGACGGGCACGAAGCCCGCCGCATATCAAACACCCAGGTCGCTTTGGGGGCGACTGCTCTCTGGGACCCCCATATAATAGCAGCGATAAGTACCCAGACCTCCATGGGGCCGTACTCGTGCCACTTTCGACGAGCGTTTGGCGAAAATCGTGCCGCCTCGTAACGCCGCGAGCAAGATTGAAAGCTTACGTCGGCAGCACAATGCCGAAGTCGTGAAAGCGCAGCGCGTCTACCGAATGCGCGAACGGCAATTTCTCGCTAATGGCCAGTACGGTTTCCTGCACAATTGCCTTTCTGTCGCCCTACGGGGCCCCCGGCCGATCGATTCGAGGCACGCTAGCACGGCCCCTTCGCCATTTCCGAGCACGAGTGCGAACAGTGCGGGCGGCGTGCTCGACGCCCCGGCTGACGTCGTTTCGGACTTTGTCTCTTCGCGTGCTCGCGGCAACGCCGCGGCCAACGACGACGTCTGCGCGGTTCTTTGCCGGTTCCCGGCGTGCTATAGTGCAGCCCTCTGCAGGGTGACACCGGCTCCGTCGTGGCCGTGCGGCGGCTTGTACGCAAAAGTTGCGTCAAAGGCGTCGCGCTCGCGCCGCCCCGGCACACGCGGTTTCGGACTTTGTCTCTTCCAGCGCTCGCGTAGTCGTGGGCACGATTGTCGACTTCGGAACGGTGCGCGGACACCGCCACGAGCACGCGCAAGACGAAAATCGCACTACGGTACAATGTCGGCCGGGGCCCTACGGCCCCTTACAGTAGCAGCGATAAGTGCCCAGACCTCCATGGGGCCGTACTCGTGCGACGCGGCGGCGTACTGCGCCGAGCCGAGCGCCAATATTTGGCTTTTGCAGGGCGGATTCGAGCTCTGGCGATTGCCGCGGTACCGCCGCTCACCGATTCAAGGCACGCTAGCGCGGCCCCTTCGCCATTTCCGAGCACGCGTGCGAACAGTGCGGGCGGCGTGCTCGACGCCCCGGCTGACGTCGTTTCGGACTTTGTCTCTTCGCGTGCTCGCGGCAACGCCGCGGCCAACGACGACGTCTGCGCGGTTCTTTGCCGGTTCCCGGCGTGCTATAGTGCAGCCCTCTGCAGGGTGACACCGGCTCCGTCGTGGCCGTGCGGCGGCTTGTACGCAAAAGTTGCGTCAAAGGCGTCGCGCTCGCGCCGCCCCGGCACACGCGGTTTCGGACTTTGTCTCTTCCAGCGCTCGCGTAGTCGTGGGCACGATTGTCGACTTCGGAACGGTGCGCGGACAACCGCCACGAGCACGCGCAAGACGAAAATCGCACTACGGTACAATGTCGGCCGGGGCCCTACGGCCCCTTACAGTAGCAGCGATAAGTGCCCAGACCTCCATGGGGCCGTACTCGTGCGACGCGGCGGCGTACTGCGCCGAGCCGAGCGCCAATATTTGGCTTTTGCAGGGCGGATTCGAGCTCTGGCGATTGCCGCGGTACCGCCGCTCACCGATTCAAGGCACGCTAGCGCGGCCCCTTCGCCATTTCCGAGCACGCGTGCGAACAGTGCGGGCGGCGTGCTCGACGCCCCGGCTGACGTCGTTTCGGACTTTGTCTCTTCGCGTGCTCGCGGCAACGCCGCGGCCAACGACGACGTCTGCGCGGTTCTTTGCCGGTTCCCGGCGTGCTATAGTGCAGCCCTCTGCAGGGTGACAACCGGCTCCGTCGTGGCCGTGCGGCGGCTTGTACGCAAAAGTTGCGGTCAAAGGCGTCGCGCTCGCGCCGCCCCGGCACACGCGGTTTCGGACTTTGTCTCTTCCAGCGCTCGCGTAGTCGTGGGCACGATTGTCGACGTCGGAACGGTGCGCGGACTACGCCACGAGCACGCGCAAGCCGAAAATCGCACTACGGTACAATGTCGGCCGGGGCCGTACGGCCCCTTACAGTAGCAGCGATAAGTGCCCAGACCTCCATGGGGCCGTACTCGTGCGACGCGGCCGCGTACTGCGCCGAGCCGAGCGCCAATATTTGGCTTTTGCAGGGCGGATTCGAGCTCTGGCGATCGCCGCGGGTACCGCCGCTCACCGATTCAAGGCACGCTAGCGCGGCCCCCTTCGCCATTTCCGAGCACGCGTGCGAACAGTGCGGGCGGCGTGCTTCGACGCCCCGGCTGACGTCGTTTCGGACTTTGTCTCTTCGCGTGCTCGCGGCAACGCCGCGGCCAACGACGACGTCTGCGCGGTTCTTTGCCGGTTCCCGGCGTGCTATAGTGCAGCCCTCTGCAGGGTGACACCGGCTCCGTCGTGGCCGTGCGGCGGCTTGTACGCAAAAGTTGCGTCAAAGGCGTCGCGCCTCGCGCCGCCCCGGCACACGCGGTTTCGGACTTTGTCTCTTCCAGCGCTCGCAACCATGTCGGGGCCGACGCCGACGACTGCGTGGTGTTTCAACGATTGCCGGCGTGACACAATGCAGCTGCGTGCGGGATGCCAGCGATTCCGTCGTGTCCGTGCGGCGGCTTGTACGCAAAAGTTGCGTCAAAGGCGTCGCGCTCGCGCCGCCCCGGCACACGCGGTTTCGGACTTTGTCTCTTCCAGCGCTCGCGTAGTCGTGGGCACGATTGTCGACGTCGGAACGGTGCGCGGACTACGCCACGAGCACGCGCAAGCCGAAAATCGCATCTGTCTCGCGTGTG
>NW_027315427.1:17500-28752 GCF_023375885.2 Dermacentor andersoni | reverse complement strand
CCGATCAGTGCAGCCGGCATAAGACGTACTAACCAACGTTCAAACTGCGCGCGCCCAAAACTGAAACCGGAAGTGATTCAGCCGTTCACGCTACGTGCTCTATAAATCAGCATTGGAGGCAATACAAGGGCCCTGGCAATACCTTGCGATAGGCGCAAATTACAAACCTAACACTTGGAGCAACATTTCCACTACTCTAGAGGGGCATGAACTGTAGACAGTGCACGCTTTCTCATTTATCCAATCGCTCGCAAACACATTGCATTGCTAGTCTACAGTGGCAATACAAAGTGACGTTTCACCATGCACGTCGAAGTTCATTACCAGTACCGCGCCAGCATCGACCGGCCGGCGAAGCGACGAGCTCAGCAGCGCATGCGCAAGGCCCGACACCACCCCAACCGAGCTTCCCTGCTTATCGGAGAGAACAAGTGCGCGTGAACACGGGCGCGTCTGAGTATCTGGATTTAAAAAAAAAAAAAGAAAACAAAGAAAGCGTTTCCGAGATATTGACAAAGACAAGTGGTCGCGGTCGCTCTGAATCTTATCGTATTATAGAAAACGTGGGAAGGCGGCGCTTCCTCGAGGGTCAGAAAGTACAATCGTCGAACTAGGTGGCAAGTGGAGTACATCCTTTTTCTTGGAACGGTTTGCAATTGACTGCTTGAATGTGCCGACCACGCGTCGCGGGTCGCGTATAGAGCCAACCGTTGGCAAGCACGCGTCTAGCGTAGCAGCAGAACCGATCGCGGTTGCGATAACCCATCGTTGGCAGCGAAAAAGAAAAACACCCACACGCAGTTTGTAGCAATAACCGTACAAATCAATGTGGTTTTAAATATAGCTTCACTGGTCACCCAAGAAGGGCACCGAAACTTTCTCATGACGCACACCGCTGTAGTCCACAAAGAACAAAGCGCACAAAATAGATATGATACAGCCGCACCGCATTATTTCGTGTTTTCAGCATTTCATTACTTTCGTGTGCATGCGCGCTAGGGCCACGCAGGCCAGGAGTAAAAGGCACGAAAAGAAAAAAAAAAAAAAAAAATGATACGCAATCCTAAGCTTTGACTTGACTGCTGTGGCACTCGCATTTGTGTTCTTTACCTTAGGCGAACGCAATGCGCAAACTGAACTGGAATTTCCAATAATGGAAATTCCTGTTTGGCTCATATTTGCGTTTTTCGCCCGAGCAAGCGCTTCACTGCACTACGCTTTGCCCCTTCAACGTGGCTACACTGCCCGGCAGGCGTGTTCTGCGTAGGGCCGAACCTGCAGGCAAAAAGCATGGGCGCCGCCATCTTGTTGAGAGCGGCGCCAGGGACACAATCGCGCCTAGCTCATTGAGTTTTCCCCCAAAACTGAAAAAAAATTTGACTTCATTAAACGAGAAAGATGCCACGAGTGCCCCAACAAAAAGCTTTGAGGATTACCGAAGGGTAACTGAGGGCGACGCAACGGGCTCTGGAAAGAAGGATGATGGGTGTGGCGTCACGGGGGGATCGGAATAGAGCAGATTGGGGTGTGCGAGAAGAAACGCTCGTTAATGACACCAAAGTTTAAACCAGGAAAAACAAATGGGCATGCGCAGGGCATGCAATCTGGGGGGAAGATAACCGGTGGCCATTAAGGGTTACAGACTGAATTCCAAGAGGAGGGAAGCGTAGCAGGGGGTGGCAGAAAGTTAGGAGGGCAGATTAGATTAGGGACTACATGGCGACAATCGGCACCTGACCGGGGTACTTGGAGGATCATGGCAGATGCCTTTGCCCTGCAGTGGGCGTAGCCAGGATGATGATGATGATGATGTTCATGATGAAAAGGTAGCAACAGGTCTTCGTAACATACAGGTTAGAAAGATGAGGCACCTTTTAACCCTTGAATATATTTCGCCACATTTGGGCATACGACAAGTTTGTTTTCGAGGCGCTCGGTCCCACTGCTGCGAAAATGTGTACACAAAGGCTGCACAGTAGTTGCCAGAAATCGGGCACTCTATTTTTCTTTCATAGGGAATCTTTCTTCCACTTGGGCAGCGGATTTCGGCGGCAGGGCGAGCTTGCGTGGCCGCGGTGGTTTACGGATCCAAGCGATAGTGAACTCCAAAATCCAGTGTTGGCTTTGAGTGGGATTCATATTGATTGCGAACCCCACGGCTAATCCTACCCCCCATCCCCCCAAGTGGCTCTTTACAGGAGACAATCATTCAGAGACATCGGACAAATAGGAATTCTGGTTCTTTCTTTTGCTTTCATTAATTTTTCTCGAAGCCCATAACTAGAAATTTGCTGGAGCGGCTGTCCCATTTGCGACGCAACAAGTGCGACGCTACACACAGATGGAGTGGCAGTTTAATTACTCTCGTGGTCCGCGAACCGGCATCGTTGCGTGTAGTATAGGAATGGTGCGTGTCAAGTCACTGCTCGCGTTGAGCTTGTGCTCTTCATTTTGATTGAATGAAGTCTCACCTAAGTGAGCGGGGCCGATCCCGGAGGTAGTGCAATACCGGGCCGACCTGCGGCGGAGGTGAAGCAGGCTTCAAGCACTCCGCCAACTTCCAAAAATAGGTTTAATATCGTGGGTCCATATAGAACCCGTATCAGATATTAAGCTGATAAGAACAGATACTACACTTTGATCTTAGCCAAAAGGCCGAGAAGCGATGTCCTTCACTTCACTTCATTGTACTACTGCCTTGTGGGCGCCCTGCCGACATGGGTAACCTCAGCAACAGCGTGGGCAATATTATAAAATTCAGCCTGTGTACAGACTCAACGCTCCCTATCTCACGGATGAACTCGCAACGCCTCAGTCTTTCGCTGTTAACGAAACGCTGTCGCGTAGAAACGAGACCCGAGTGCAAGCTTGCTTGTAACGCGAAACCAACCAAGGCAACCTCGTAGAAAACGGAACAGGCGAGCGGAAAAAAAACGCGCCAGGGGAATGCTTACTTCCGTCTGAATGCGACCGCTCAAGGTGACCTTCCTTGAGGGCTTCGTTTCAAGCCCGTGTGCAATTGTAATATACTACGCGCATTTCCTTCATTTCTTTTTATTTACCGCAAGGCCCACTGAAAATTTTGATACGGCACAGGCCGGGACGGATCGCAACGTGTCGATTCGACCGGTAGAATTAGGTAGCATGCCCCATGTACGAAGACGAGCAACATAGAAGTGAATGACAAAATAAATATAGAAAACGCTGCACACTCCTTCCCACCGGAAACATAGAGGGGAGAAAGATCGCCATCTGAAACACAGGCATTGTAAAAAAAAAAAAAAAAAGTGCTACCTCATCATCTTTACCATTACCGTGTGTGTGTATGTATATATGCATGTGTGTGTGTGTGTGTGTGTGTGTGTGTTTGTGTATTTATATATAATATATATATATACGCACACATGCTAGCATAGCTTAAACGCAGCTGGAAAGCTCAGCCTTGCACAAGAACCACCCCCTGTCGCAAACCCCTTTGAAACATTCAAATGGGAAACACGAGTACAGCGAGGTCGTTCGAACCTGGCGCCAAAACGCATTAGCGCCATCTGTGTACGGAACTAGGAAAACCTGCGGACTTTGCAATACAGAAAGAAAGGTAGATGGCGCGAGCTAACGCTCCATTGCATACTAAGAACGAGAGTTAGTGAATAATGGCAGAAACGTCTTGGGAAGAGAAAAAAAAAAAAAAAAAACGCGCAACAGTTGTTGGCTTGTGCAAGCACTCTATGTTACAGCGATTAAAGAGCATAGCATCTTCTACAACAGCAGCTACAAAAAGAAGAAGAACGTGAGAGAGGGAGAGACACAGGCGTGTTTCTTTGGAATGCAGAGCATGCAGCACATACTATAAAGTGCCAAAGAGACGGGGAAAGCAGATGGCGCGAAGGTGTATGTCCTCAAAGCTTGAAAGCAATTTCTAAATTACAACATGTACCGAAGTCCACCTACTCTCATCAGGTTGCTCCCGCCTCCAGTTGCGTTTAAAGTGAAATTACAGTCGCCTCAAAGGCAGACAGAGAGAGAGTGAAAATAGGTACACTTGCTTCGCGCAGCTGCAGCCGTTCAAATTTTACAGCAAGAGCACTCCCGAAAGCACAAAGTCCGCTGCCGCCTGGGCGCAATGCGCTCGCTTCAGTAAATTGCCGTGCTGGCCTCGGCAACCAAGAGGTGTAGTGCGGCAGACTGCTGCATTGTAGCACACCGGAAACCGTGCAGACGTAAGCGATCGCCTCGACATCGCTGCGAGCGCTCGAAGAGACAAAGTCCGAAACCACGTGTGCCGGGGCGGTGCGAGCGCGACGCCTTTGACGCAACTTTTGCGTACAAGCCGCCGCACCGCCACGACGGAATCGCTGGCATCCCGCACGCAGCTGCATTGTGTCACGCCGGCAATCGTTGAAACACCACGCAGTCGTCGGCGTCGGCCCCGACATGGTTGCGAGCGCTGGAAGAGACAAAGTCCGAAACCGCGTGTGCCGGGGCGGCGCGAGCGCGACGCCTTTGACGCAACTTTTGCGTACAAGCCGCCGCACGGCCACGACGGAGCCGGTGTCACCCTGCAGAGGGCTGCACTATAGCACGCCGGGAACCGGCAAAGAACCGCGCAGACGTCGTCGTTGGCCGCGGCGTTGCCGCGAGCACGCGAAGAGACAAAGTCCGAAACGACGTCAGCCGGGGCGTCGAGCACGCCGCCCGCACTGTTCGCACGCGTGCTCGGAAATGGCGAAGAGGTGTCTCGCGTGCGTCCTTGAATCGGTGAGCGGCGGTACCGCGGCGATCGCCAGAGCTCGAATCCGCCCTGCAAAAGCCAAATATTGGCGCTCGGCTCGGCGCAGTACGCGGCCGCGTCGCACGAGTACGGCCCCATGGAGGTCTGGGCACTTATCGCTGCTACTGTAAGGGGCCGTACGGCCCCGGCCGACATTGTACCGTAGTGCGATTTTCGGCTTGCGCGTGCTCGTGGCGTAGTCCGCGCACCGTTCCGACGTCGACAATCGTGCCCACGACTACGCGAGCGCTGGAAGAGACAAAGTCCGAAACCGCGTGTGCCGGGGCGGCGCGAGCGCGACGCCTTTGACGCAACTTTTGCGTACAAGCCGCCGCACGGCCACGACGGAGCCGGGTGTCACCCTGCAGAGGGCTGCACTATAGCACGCCGGGAACCGGCAAAGAACCGCGCAGACGTCGTCGTTGGCCGCGGCGTTGCCGCGAGCACGCGAAGAGACAAAGTCCGAAACGACGTCAGCCGGGGCGTCGAGCACGCCGCCCGCACTGTTTCGCACGCGTGCTCGGAAATGGCGAAGGGGCCGCGCTAGCGTGCCTTGAATCGGTGAGCGGCGGTACCGCGGCAATCGCCAGAGCTCGAATCCGCCCTGCAAAAGCCAAATATTGGCGCTCGGCTCGGCGCAGTACGCCGCCGCGTCGCACGAGTACGGCCCCATGGAGGTCTGGGCACTTATCGCTGCTACTGTAAGGGGGCCGTAGGGCCCCGGCCGACATTGTACCGTAGTGCGATTTTCGTCTTGCGCGTGCTCGTGGCGGTGTCCGCGCACCGTTCCGAAGTCGACAATCGTGCCCACGACTACGCGAGCGCTGGAAGAGACAAAGTCCGAAACCGCGTGTGCCGGGGCGGCGCGAGCGGCGACGCCTTTGACGCAACTTTTGCGTACAAGCCGCCGCACGGCCACGACGGAGCCGGTGTCACCCTGCAGAGGGCTGCACTATAGCACGCCGGGAACCGGCAAAGAACCGCGCAGACGTCGTCGTTGGCCGCGGCGTTGCCGCGAGCACGCGAAGAGACAAAGTCCGAAACGACGTCAGCCGGGGCGTCGAGCACGCCGCCCGCA
The DNA here is from genome assembly GCF_023375885.2 of Dermacentor andersoni. Taxonomy (NCBI): domain Eukaryota; kingdom Metazoa; phylum Arthropoda; class Arachnida; order Ixodida; family Ixodidae; genus Dermacentor; species Dermacentor andersoni. The sequence goes on along the minus strand of NW_027315427.1, from coordinate 22,903 downwards.
CTGTTCGCACTCGTGCTCGGAAATGGCGAAGGGGCCGTGCTAGCGTGCCTCGAATCGATCGGCCGGGGGCCCCGTAGGGCGACAGAAAGGCAATTGTGCAGGAAACCGTACTGGCCATTAGCGAGAAATTGCCGTTCGCGCATTCGGTAGACGCGCTGCGCTTTCACGACTTCGGCATTGTGCTGCCGACGTAAGCTTTCAATCTTGCTCGCGGCGTTACGAGGCGGCACGATTTTCGCCAAACGCTCGTCGAAAGTGGCACGAGTACGGCCCCATGGAGGTCTGGGTACTTATCGCTGCTATTATATGGGGGTCCCAGAGAGCAGTCGCCCCCAAAGCGACCTGGGTGTTTGATATGCGGCGGGCTTCGTGCCCGTCAAGCGTGTCCCCGGTATCGCTCCCGTGGATCCCACAGCTGACGTCTGCAGCCTCATCCGCTTGATGCGTTAGGGGCTGGTTGTCGGACGACGCTTTTTCCACGATATCGAAGTGTGTTCCGCATCGTCCTCGGACGAATCAAATACGAAAGCGCCGAAGGCGCGGGCGTGACCCGTCGCCTAGCGGCTTTGCCGTCTCGGCTACGTTGCAAGTGTCGGTCGGTCCACCAGTGCTGCGGGCTCGAGAGAAACCGCAAGCCGCGATCGAGTCGACACAACCGGTCTATCGAGAATGTTGCGTGCTTCTTGCCGCGTGGCGATACCCGGCCCTGCGGGGAGGGCGCCGTAGCGAGCTCGAACGCCGTCGTCTCGGACTGTGCAAAGTGCTACCCTTTGCGAGAACGAAGCGTGTTGGGGCGCCTGAAGGTGGCCTCGGCATCGCAAAAACGGCGTCCGGCCTGCTTGAAAGGCTGGACGCGCAGTTGAACGATTACCTGGTTGATCCTGCCAGTAATCATATGCTTGTCTCAAAGATTAAGCCATGCATGTCTAAGTACATGCCGAAATAAGGCGAAACCGCGAATGGCTCATTAAATCAGTTATGGTTCCTTAGATCGTTTCTTCCTACTTGGATAACTGTGGCAATTCTAGAGCTAATACATGCAGTGAGCCTGAAGCCCTTTGGGCGACGGGTGCTTTTATTAGACCAAGATCGATCGGGTTTCGGCCCGTATTGTGTGGTGACTCTGGATAACTTTGTGCTGATCGCATGGCCACGAGCCGGCGACGTTTCTTTCAAGTGTCTGCCTTATCAACTTTCGATGGTAGGTTACTTGCTTACCATGGTTGTTACGGGTAACGGAGAATCAGGGTTCGATTCCGGAGAGGGAGCCTGAGAAACGGCTACCACATCCAAGGAAGGCAGCAGGCGCGCAAATTACCCACTCCCGGCACGGGGAGGTAGTGACGAAAAATAACAATACGGGACTCTTTTGAGGCCCCGTAATTGAAATGAGTACACTCTAAATCCTTTAACGAGGATCAATTGGAGGGCAAGTCTGGTGCCAGCAGCCGCGGTAATTCCAGCTCCAATAGCGTATACTAAAGCTGCTGCGGTTAAAAAGCTCGTAGTTGGATCTCAGTTCCAGACGAGTAGTGCATCTACCCGATGCGACGGCTCGGACTGAACATCATGCCGGTCCTTTCTTGGTGCACTTCATTGTGTGCCTCGAGAAGGCCGGTGCTTTTACTTTGAAAAAATTAGAGTGCTCAACGCAGGCGAGTCGCCTGAATAAACTTGCATGGAATAATAGAACAAGACCTCGTTTCTGTTCTGTTGGTTTTTGGAATACGAGGTAATGATTAAGAGGGACAGACGGGGGCATTCGTATTGCGGCGCTAGAGGTGAAATTCTTGGACCGTCGCAAGACGAACTACTGCGAAAGCATTTGCCAAGAATGTTTTCTTTGATCAAGAACGAAAGTCAGAGGTTCGAAGGCGATCAGATACCGCCCTAGTTCTGACCATAAACGATGCCAACCAGCGATCCGCCTGAGTTACTCAAATGACTCGGCGGGCAGCTTCCGGGAAACCAAAGTGTTTGGGTTCCGGGGGAAGTATGGTTGCAAAGCTGAAACTTAAAGGAATTGACGGAAGGGCACCACCAGGAGTGGAGCCTGCGGCTTAATTTGACTCAACACGGGAAAACTTACCCGGCCCGGACACTGGGAGGATTGACAGATTGAGAGCTCTTTCTTGATTCGGTGGATGGTGGTGCATGGCCGTTCTTAGTTGGTGGAGCGATTTGTCTGGTTAATTCCGATAACGAACGAGACTCTAGCCTATTAAATAGGTGCGGGGTTCCCAGCACCTTACAACCTTCTTAGAGGGACAAGCGGCTCCTAGCCGCACGAAACAGAGCAATAACAGGTCTGTGATGCCCTTAGATGTCCGGGGCCGCACGCGCGCTACACTGAAGGAAGCAGCGTGTCTTTATCCCTGTCTGAAAGGACTGGGTAACCCGTGGAACTTCTTTCGTGATTGGGATAGGGGCTTGCAATTGTTCCCCTTGAACGAGGAATTCCCAGTAAGCGCGAGTCATAAGCTCGCGTTGATTACGTCCCTGCCCTTTGTACACACCGCCCGTCGCTACTACCGATTGAATGATTTAGTGAGGTCTTCGGACCGATGTCCGGCGCGGCCTTTCGGTTGCGCCGGTCTGTTGGAAAGATGACCAAACTTGATCATTTAGAGGAATGTAAAAGTCGTAACAAGGTTTCCGTAGGTGAACCTGCGGAAGGATCATTACCGGATTGTGAAGGGTGGCGAGCGCCATTGTTTCTACCCCGTGTGGGTGAAGCAGCTCGCTGCGCCCGACGCTTTCCGCCGCTGGCCCCGCTTGGACGCGGGGACGGCTATACCCGAACATGCCGGGGACTGCCTGAATTTTGAGGGGCGCCCCGTGCCAAATTTGTTGCGCCCAGTGGACGCCGGCTGCAACCTTGGACGGTTGGCTTGGCCGCGCCCGCGGGTAGAAACGGCGTAACGCACACTGGGTGGGCTTTCTGTCCGCTTTGGCGCTCTTGCGCGGAATGGGAGTAAGACGACCCGACCTGCTGCTTTGCCCAGTACGAGGGGAACGGCGAAGCGTGCGGTCGGTCAAGGAACTGACGGTCGAGAGCTAATGCCGCTGCCGCTTAGTACACACACGGAACCGTGGTGCGAGCGCTCTCCCGTCCTCCGCGGCAAACGCTGCCGAGTCTGAAAAGGCTGGCGGCTGCCGGTCGCTTCCTGCGGCGAGTATGGAGTAACGACCCGACTTTGTTGCCACCCAAGTACTAAAGGAACGGTGTGGCGCTCGGTCGGTCATGGAACTGTCGGTATGAGGGTGCGGCTGCCAAGTACGGAAGGAACCGTGGCCTAAAGTGCTCTCCCGTCCTCCGCGGCAAATGCCACCGAGTCCGAAAGGGCCGGAGGCTGCCGGTCGGCTCCTGCTCGTGACGCGCGAGGTGTCGAGATCGCGGTTTAATGCGACGACGTCTGCAGGCTATTCGCCCGCCGCCGAGGGAAAGGCGGCGTTGCTGCGAAGTACCGAAGGAAACGCGGCTTTGCTACGTCGGAAGCGTTCTGCGGTTAGCGGACTTGTGCGCTTTGGGAAGGCGCCGCACGTCGAAAGAGGAAGTACGGACAGACGAGGGACTGTAGTCCCGGTTTCGAACGCACTTGCGGCCAGGCCCTTGCTGGCTTCGTCTTCCGCCTCAAGTAGACTTGTTGTGGCGCCGGCGCAGGGAGCCGTCCCTGGCACTGGCCGAGTGGTTTTGGAGAGCTGCGCGAGTACGCGCGCCGGGCTCTTGTCTTTCGTCTCAAGTAGGCTGTTGGATCAACAGCGGTTATGCTGCGGCGATCTGCCGATGCGAAAGTGTGTGTGTGTTTGAGGCCCTTCTATGAACCTACTGCTGACTGAAGCGAAGCACGTCGATGGGGGTGAAGCCCTGCCCGTGGCCGTGTAGCCGTTAAAGACTCCACAGCGGCTTAGCCCTAATCATGGCTCTGTCGCTCTTTGCAATTTTTAGTGGAGCGATGTGAACGTGCACACGAGACACACGGGTCCGGTGGATGGTTGGCAGGTAAAACCGGCTTCGAGTGCGCGCAAACGGCATAAGGTGCCTCGAGGGCAAGCGAGGAAGGCGTGGGCGCAAAACACACGCGCGTAGTAGCAGGAGTGGAGTGCCATTAGGCTTTCAGCTGCTGAGACGCGGCCGCCGAAAGAGCGAGACTGGAGGAGCGCACGCCGAAAGGCGCTCTTCGAAACCACACACAGGGAGACGCCACGTGCCTAAAACCCTGGTTGTACTGTACTGAATTGAACAAACTATTTTTCACGACTCTAAGCGGTGGATCACTCGGTTCTCGGGTCGATGAAGAACGCAGCCAGCTGCGAGACTTGGTGTGAATTGCAGGACACACTGAGCACTGATTCTTTGAACGCACATTGCGGCCTTGGGTCTTCCCTTGGCTTCGTCTGTCTGAGGGTCGGATCACATATCAAGAGAGACTTCGGCGCACAGGGAACGTGCGTCCGTCGACTCGTTTTGACCGCGTCGGCATCATGGACAGTACGTTGAGCGCTAAAGCCACGCGCCAGCGGCCTCACGAGAGGGAGACGGTGGCAAACCGTTGTGCCAATTCTTCGAAAAGACGGAAACGAGGCAATACTACTGCAGCGTGACGAGTGCGCGCCTCTAGTAAGACCGCCGCAGGATGGAGTCGGATACCTGCAGGGAAAGAGCGGTCCAAGCACGAGGCGCGAACGTCTGTTGCCATGTAGCGCGCACGTTTGCGAGAGAGTCGGAAGCGCACGCTTGCGTGCACGGAAAACGTGGGAATGAAACGCCGGCCGATTCCCGCGCCGTGCGCAAAGCCAGCGCGATCGCAATTTGCGCTGTTTGCCTTCGAAGTACGTCGAGCTCCAGAGCTGGTCGCTCGTTCACGTCACCGCAGCTGTGTGGGCGCCCTTCCGGGCTTCGTCGCAGGAATGGGAATCGGCAGATTCTTGCGAGGAGCGGGGAGGAGAAGGGTGGCCCCCGAAAGCGGTTCGACGCGACAGCGCCGTCTGCGAGCGAGAAGAGTCACGGCACGGCGGAGAATTGCCGCGAAACGGAAAATGTCTCCTTCGAGAGCGTGGGTGCCCCGTTGGCGGAGCTGAAGCGTTCCGTCGTAGTCCGCCGTCGGTCCAAGTGCTTCGCAGTCTCTGTCCCCTAAAGACTGGGCCACTCCAGTTGGGGCAGGGGCGACGCTACACGAGACGATGCCTCCCGCCAGGTTTTAGTCGCCCCTGCGGTGCCCGCTGAAGCGGCGCGCTGCTAAGGCGATCTTTGCCTCGGTGGTGTTTGGGCTTCAGACACGGTCGCTTACCACGCAACTGCTCGTGCGCCGCACGCGCGCAGGCGGTTCACCGCCTGCCAGCCTCGTCTATAAGTAGCTCCGTGTTGGGCGAAGGACGTGGTAGGGCGTCGCACTCGGTTGG
>NW_027315427.1:0-12500 GCF_023375885.2 Dermacentor andersoni | reverse complement strand
GCTTAAGCGCCGAGCATTTTTACTCGCTACCTGGCTTAAGCGCCGAGCATTTTTTCGCGCTACCTGGCTTAAGCGCCGAGCATTTTCAGCCTTAAGCGCGGGCGTTCGGCGCTCTCCGTGGCCGCCCCGGCTGACGTGGTTGCGGACTTTGCCGCGCGCCGGCGCCGACAGACCTCCACCGGAATGCATACAATTTCAGCAACAATCCCGTGGCTTCAGTTTTTAGTCCCCGCGTGGCTTAAGCGCCGAGCATTTTTTCTCGCTACCTGGCGTAAGCGCCGAGCATTTTCAGGCTTAAGCGCGGGCGTTCGGCGCTCTCCGTGGCCGCCCCGGCTGACGTGGTTGCGGACTTTGCCGCGCGCAGCTTGAGCGGCGAGCATTTTCAGTCGCCATATGTGGCTTAAGCGCGGGCGGGGTGTGGCCGCCCCGGCTGACGTGGTAGCGGACTTGGCGTATTGTTGCCCGTTGTTTCACAGGAAACGGGCACCGCGAATTTCATGCTTTCTTTCCAGCTTGGAACGTTTGGCTTTGTGTGCGGGTGCTGCATTTAAGGAGCTGTGTATAACTTTATAGAGCGTCTCAAGAAAAACAATTTGTTTGAAGCTTCACACGTGAGAGGAGCGGCTTCTGAGTACGAGGCGGTTTTCCTTTTTTTTTTTCTGCCGATAATTGTACTCATCTGCCACGTCTCTCACCACGATATGATATTTTTTTGGGGGGTTTCTCCTTTGATCCTCAAGTGAACGGACTGTCCAGTACTGATGCCATTTACAAAAATCCAAAACAGCAGAGGCCCGCACCTGCTCAATCAACGCCAACTCAATTTAAGGAAGGGCTGTTCAAAAGCTGATCGAAACCATCCAGTTTGGGAAAACCTATTTTATGCAGTAGTTTTTATTATTATTATTTTTTTTTTTTTTATTGTGAGAGACGTGAAATCGACACCACGAAATGAACGTCCCTTTGTTACCCTTTTGTTACCGCGGCTTCGAAACCGTGCGTAATACCAATTTAATTGTGTCCTGGTTGGCCGTTTGTCAGCACTTTGTGTTCTTCTAGAAAATCAACTACTAGTTTATAAATTACGTGCGCGAAATTTTCCTCCGTGTGCACCACCAAAATACTTAAAGAAGAGGAATGCGTCCGGGGCCTTGGGATTTCGAAAATGACGTGCTCTGAAATTTTCACATCCGCCATTGGAAAGATAATTATTATCCGTCGTAAAAAAAAAAAAAAAGAAAAAAAAAAAAGAAAGAAATCACATTTGAAATTATCATTGAAAGTGGCCACGTTTTTCGGGGCATGTCTTGATGAAATAATCTCAGTTCAGTTCAGCATGATTGGATTTCATCTTTTCCAGTATTCTCAGTACTCTCGTTGTAGTACCAATTGCCGGCAGATTTTTTTTTTTAGTTGTTTAGAGTTATACATTCCTGAACGATGTTTTTCTTTTCCTCAAAGCTAGCCATAGAACCAGCGCTTTCTATAAAATCATGACAATAAGAATCCAGCATATCGGTTCATCTTCGGCGCGATTAAAGTTCGGGAACTGGCGATTTTTTATTGCCGTGATCAAGAAGGTTAACACCAGATAAGGCGTGATATTTCAGCATACCAGTCGCGATATCTAATCGAATCTAAGATTGAAATGGCGTTCTGAATTCTTTCGGTTCCAGATAGAAAGAAACAGAAAAAAAAAAAAAAAAGAAAGGATGTGATTGATTGCCATTCAAATCTGAAGACCGCGTGGAGAAAGTGTTCCGGTTTACATTCGGCAAATCAAAATGAACGGCTAAAATTAATCTATCGTCTGGTTTCATGCGCGAGATCACGTAAAAGGCAGCCATTCTTCTTAACATGGTTTCTCTCTTTTGCTCTCTCATTCGCGCACGGAAATTTCTTCGTACGGGAATTTTATGAAGCGAAGGCGGCTGCAGACCATTTTCTTTGTTTAGTTCATGTTCGTAGGCGCAAATTACAAACCTAACACTTGGAGCAACATTTCCACTACTCTAGAGGGGCATGAACTGTAGACAGTGCACGCTTTCTCATTTATCCAATCGCTCGCAAACACATTGCATTGCTAGTCTACAGTGGCAATACAAAGTGACGTTTCACCATGCACGTCGAAGTTCATTACCAGTACCGCGCCAGCATCGACCGGCCGGCGAAGCGACGAGCTCAGCAGCGCATGCGCAAGGCCCGACACACCTACCCCCAACCGAGCTTCCCTGCTTATCGGAGAGAACAAGTGCGCGTGAACACGGGCGCGTCTGAGTATCTGGATTTAAAAAAAAAAAAAAAAAGAAACAAGAAAGCGTTTCCGAGATATTGACAAAGACAAGTGGTCGCGGTCGCTCTGAATCTTATCGTATTATAGAAAAACGTGGGAAGGCGGCGCTTCCTCGAGGGTCAGAAAGTACAATCGTCGAACTAGGTGGCAAGTGGAGTACATCCTTTTTCTTGGAACGGTTTGCAATTGACTGCTTGAATGTGCCGACCACGCGTCGCGGGTCGCGTATAGAGCCCAACCGTTGGCAAGCACGCGTCTAGCGTAGCAGCAGAACCGATCGCGGTTGCGATAACCCATCGTTGGCAGCGAAAAAGAAAAAACACCCACACGCAGTTTGTAGCAATAACCGTACAAATCAATGTGGTTTTAAATATAGCTTCACTGGTCACCCAAGAAGGGCAACCGAAACTTTCTCATGACCGCACACCGCTGTAGTCCACAAAGAACAAAGCGCACAAAATAGATATGATACAGGCCGCACCGCATTATTTCGTGTTTTCAGCATTTCATTACTTTCGTGTGCATGGGCGCGCTAGGGCCACGCAGGCCAGGAGTAAAAGGCACGAAAAGAAAAAAAAAAAAAAAAAATGATACGCAATCCTAAGCTTTGACTTGACTGCTGTGGCACTCGCATTTGTGTTCTTTACCTTAGGCGAACGCAATGCGCAAACTGAACTGGAATTTCCAATAATGGAAATTCCTGTTTGGCTCATATTTGCGTTTTTCGCCCGAGCAAGCGCTTCACTGCACTAACGCTTTGCCCCTTCAACGTGGCTACACTGCCCGGCAGGCGTGTCTTGCGTAGGGCCGAACCTGCAGGCAAAGAAGCATGGGCGGCCGCATCTTGTTGAGAGCGGCGCCAGGGATGACACAATCGCGCCTAGCTCATTGAGTTTTCCCCCCAAAAACTGAAAAAAATTTGACTTTCATTAAACGAGAAAGATGCCACCGAGTGCCCCAACAAAAAGCTTTGAGGATTACCGAAGGGTAACTGAGGGCGACGCAACGGGCTCTGGAAAGAAGGATGATGGGTGTGGCGTCACGGGGGATCGGAATAGAGCAGATTGGGGTGTGCGAGAAGAAACGCTCGTTAAACACGCGAGACAGATCCAGGAAAAACAAATGGGCATGCGCAGGGCATGCAATCTGGGGGGAAGATAACCGGTGGCCATTAAGGGTTACAGACTGAATTCCAAGAGGAGGGAAGCGTAGCAGGGGGTGGCAGAAAGTTAGGAGGGCAGATTAGATTAGGGACTACATGGCGACAATCGGCACCTGACCGGGGTACTTGGAGGATCATGGCAGATGCCTTTGCCCTGCAGTGGGCGTAGCCAGGATGATGATGATGATGATGTTCATGATGAAAAGGTAGCAACAGGTCTTCGTAACATACAGGTTAGAAAGATGAGGCACCTTTTAACCCTTGAATATATTTCGCCACATTTGGGCATACGACAAGTTTGTTTTCGAGGCGCTCGGTCCCACTGCTGCGAAAATGTGTACACAAAGGCTGCACAGTAGTTGCCAGAAATCGGGCACTCTATTTTTCTTTCATAGGGAATCTTTCTTCCACTTGGGCAGCGGATTTCGGCGGCAGGGCGAGCTTGCGTGGCCGCGGTGGTTTACGGATCCAAGCGATAGTGAACTCCAAAATCCAGTGTTGGCTTTGAGTGGGATTCATATTGATTGCGAACCCCACGGCTAATCCTACCCCCCATCCCCCCAAGTGGCTCTTTACAGGAGACAATCATTCAGAGACATCGGACAAATAGGAATTCTGGTTCTTTCTTTTGCTTTCATTAATTTTTCTCGAAGCCCATAACTAGAAATTTGCTGGAGCGGCTGTCCCATTTGCGACGCAACAAGTGCGACGCTACACACAGATGGAGTGGCAGTTTAATTACTCTCGTGGTCCGCGAACCGGCATCGTTGCGTGTAGTATAGGAATGGTGCGTGTCAAGTCACTGCTCGCGTTGAGCTTGTGCTCTTCATTTTGATTGAATGAAGTCTCACCTAAGTGAGCGGGGCCGATCCCGGAGGTAGTGCAATACCGGGCCGACCTGCGGCGGAGGTGAAGCAGGCTTCAAGCACTCCGCCAACTTCCAAAAATAGGTTTAATATCGTGGGTCCATATAGAACCCGTATCAGATATTAAGCTGATAAGAACAGATACTACACTTTGATCTTAGCCAAAAGGCCGAGAAGCGATGTCCTTCACTTCACTTCATTGTACTACTGCCTTGTGGGCGCCCTGCCGACATGGGTAACCTCAGCAACAGCGTGGGCAATATTATAAAATTCAGCCTGTGTACAGACTCAACGCTCCCTATCTCACGGATGAACTCGCAACGCCTCAGTCTTTCGCTGTTAACGAAACGCTGTCGCGTAGAAACGAGACCCGAGTGCAAGCTTGCTTGTAACGCGAAACCAACCAAGGCAACCTCGTAGAAAACGGAACAGGCGAGCGGAAAAAAACGCGCCAGGGGAATGCTTACTTCCGTCTGAATGCGACCGCTCAAGGTGACCTTCCTTGAGGGCTTCGTTTCAAGCCCGTGTGCAATTGTAATATACTACGCGCATTTCCTTCATTTCTTTTTATTTACCGCAAGGCCCACTGAAAATTTTGATACGGCACAGGCCGGGACGGATCGCAACGTGTCGAATCGACCGGTAGAATTAGGTAGCATGCCCCATGTACGAAGACGAGCAACATAGAAGTGAATGACAAAATAAATATAGAAAACGCTGCACACTCCTTCCCACCGGAAACATAGAGGGGAGAAAGATCGCCATCTGAAACACAGGCATTGTAAAAAAAAAAGAAAAAAGTGCTACCTCATCATCTTTACCATTACCGTGTGTGTGTATGTATATATGCATGTGTGTGTGTGTGTGTGTGTGTGTGTGTTTGTGTATTTATATATATATATATATATATATACGCACACATGCTAGCATAGCTTAAACGCAGCTGGAAAGCTCAGCCTTGCACAAGAACCACCCCCTGTCGCAAACCCCTTTGAAACATTCAAATGGGAAACACGAGTACAGCGAGGTCGTTCGAACCTGGCGCCAAAACGCATTAGCGCCATCTGTGTACGGAACTAGGAAAACCTGCGGACTTTGCAATACAGAAAGAAAGGTAGATGGCGCGAGCTAACGCTCCATTGCATACTAAGAACGAGAGTTAGTGAATAATGGCAGAAACGTCTTGGGAAGAGAAAAAAAAAAAAAAAAAACGCGCAACAGTTGTTGGCTTGTGCAAGCACTCTATGTTACAGCGATTAAAGAGCATAGCATCTTCTACAACAGCAGCTACAAAAAGAAGAAGAACGTGAGAGAGGGAGAGACACAGGCGTGTTTCTTTGGAATGCAGAGCATGCAGCACATACTATAAAGTGCCAAAGAGACGGGGAAAGCAGATGGCGCGAAGGTGTATGTCCTCAAAGCTTGAAAGCAATTTCTAAATTACAACATGTACCGAAGTCCACCTACTCTCATCAGGTTGCTCCCGCCTCCAGTTGCGTTTAAAGTGAAATTACAGTCGCCTCAAAGGCAGACAGAGAGAGAGTGAAAATAGGTACACTTGCTTCGCGCAGCTGCAGCCGTTCAAATTTTACAGCAAGAGCACTCCCGAAAGCACAAAGTCCGCTGCCGCCTGGGCGCAATGCGCTCGCTTCAGTAAATTGCCGTGCTGGCCTCGGCAACCAAGAGGTGTAGTGCGGCAGACTGCTGCATTGTAGCACACCGGAAACCGTGCAGACGTAAGCGATCGCCTCGACATCGCTGCGAGCGCTCGAAGAGACAAAGTCCGAAACCACGTGTGCCGGGGCGGTGCGAGCGCGACGCCTTTGACGCAACTTTTGCGTACAAGCCGCCGCACCGCCACGACGGAATCGCTGGCATCCCGCACGCAGCTGCATTGTGTCACGCCGGCAATCGTTGAAACACCACGCAGTCGTCGGCGTCGGCCCCGACATGGTTGCGAGCGCTGGAAGAGACAAAGTCCGAAACCGCGTGTGCCGGGGCGGCGCGAGCGCGACGCCTTTGACGCAACTTTTGCGTACAAGCCGCCGCACGGACACGACGGAGCCGGTGTCACCCTGCAGAGGGCTGCACTATAGCACGCCGGGAACCGGCAAAGAACCGCGCAGACGTCGTCGTTGGCCGCGGCGTTGCCGCGAGCACGCGAAGAGACAAAGTCCGAAACGACGTCAGCCGGGGCGTCGAGCACGCCGCCCGCACTGTTCGCACGCGTGCTCGGAAATGGCGAAGGGGCCGCGCTAGCGTGCCTTGAATCGGTGAGCGGCGGTACCGCGGCAATCGCCAGAGCTCGAATCCGCCCTGCAAAAGCCAAATATAGGCGCTCGGCTCGGCGCAGTACGCCGCCGCGTCGCACGAGTACGGCCCCATGGAGGTCTGGGCACTTATCGCTGCTACTGTAAGGGGCCGTACGGCCCCGGCCGACATTGTACCGTAGTGCGATTTTCGTCTTGCGCGTGCTCGTGGCGGTGTCCGCGCACCGTTCCGAAGTCGACAATCGTGCCCACGACTACGCGAGCGCTGGAAGAGACAAAGTCCGAAACCGCGTGTGCCGGGGCGGCGCGAGCGCGACGCCTTTGACGCAACTTTTGCGTACAAGCCGCCGCACGGCCACGACGGAGCCGGTGTCACCCTGCAGAGGGCTGCACTATAGCACGCCGGGAACCGGCAAAGAACCGCGCAGACGTCGTCGTTGGCCGCGGCGTTGCCGCGAGCACGCGAAGAGACAAAGTCCGAAACGACGTCAGCCGGGGCGTCGAGCACGCCGCCCGCACTGTTCGCACGCGTGCTCGGAAATGGCGAAGGGGCCGCGCTAGCGTGCCTTGAATCGGTGAGCGGCGGTACCGCGGCGATCGCCAGAGCTCGAATCCGCCCTGCAAAAGCCAAATATTGGCGCTCGGCTCGGCGCAGTACGCCGCCGCGTCGCACGAGTACGGCCCCATGGAGGTCTGGGCACTTATCGCTGCTACTGTAAGGGGCCGTACGGCCCCGGCCGACATTGTACCGTAGTGCGATTTTCGGCTTGCGCGTGCTCGTGGCGTAGTCCGCGCACCGTTCCGACGTCGACAATCGTGCCCACGACTACGCGAGCGCTGGAAGAGACAAAGTCCGAAACCGCGTGTGCCGGGGCGGCGCGAGCGCGACGCCTTTGACGCAACTTTTGCGTACAAGCCGCCGCACGGACACGACGGAATCGCTGGCATCCCGCACGCAGCTGCATTGTGTCACGCCGGCAATCGTTGAAACACCACGCAGTCGTCGGCGTCGGCCCCGACATGGTTGCGAGCGCTGGAAGAGACAAAGTCCGAAACCGCGTGTGCCGGGGCGGCGCGAGCGCGACGCCTTTGACGCAACTTTTGCGTACAAGCCGCCGCACGGCCACGACGGAGCCGGTGTCACCCTGCAGAGGGCTGCACTATAGCACGCCGGGAACCGGCAAAGAACCGCGCAGACGTCGTCGTTGGCCGCGGCGTTGCCGCGAGCACGCGAAGAGACAAAGTCCGAAACGACGTCAGCCGGGGCGTCGAGCACGCCGCCCGCACTGTTCGCACGCGTGCTCGGAAATGGCGAAGGGGCCGCGCTAGCGTGCCTTGAATCGGTGAGCGGCGGTACCGCGGCGATCGCCAGAGCTCGAATCCGCCCTGCAAAAGCCAAATATTGGCGCTCGGCTCGGCGCAGTACGCGGCCGCGTCGCACGAGTACGGCCCCATGGAGGTCTGGGCACTTATCGCTGCTACTGTAAGGGGCCGTACGGCCCCGGCCGACATTGTACCGTAGTGCGATTTTCGGCTTGCGCGTGCTCGTGGCGTAGTCCGCGCACCGTTCCGACGTCGACAATCGTGCCCACGACTACGCGAGCGCTGGAAGAGACAAAGTCCGAAACCGCGTGTGCCGGGGCGGCGCGAGCGCGACGCCTTTGACGCAACTTTTGCGTACAAGCCGCCGCACGGCCACGACGGAGCCGGTGTCACCCTGCAGAGGGCTGCACTATAGCACGCCGGGAACCGGCAAAGAACCGCGCAGACGTCGTCGTTGGCCGCGGCGTTGCCGCGAGCACGCGAAGAGACAAAGTCCGAAACGACGTCAGCCGGGGCGTCGAGCACGCCGCCCGCACTGTTCGCACGCGTGCTCGGAAATGGCGAAGGGGCCGCGCTAGCGTGCCTTGAATCGGTGAGCGGCGGTACCGCGGCAATCGCCAGAGCTCGAATCCGCCCTGCAAAAGCCAAATATTGGCGCTCGGCTCGGCGCAGTACGCCGCCGCGTCGCACGAGTACGGCCCCATGGAGGTCTGGGCACTTATCGCTGCTACTGTAAGGGGCCGTAGGGCCCCGGCCGACATTGTACCGTAGTGCGATTTTCGTCTTGCGCGTGCTCGTGGCGGTGTCCGCGCACCGTTCCGAAGTCGACAATCGTGCCCACGACTACGCGAGCGCTGGAAGAGACAAAGTCCGAAACCGCGTGTGCCGGGGCGGCGCGAGCGCGACGCCTTTGACGCAACTTTTGCGTACAAGCCGCCGCACGGCCACGACGGAGCCGGTGTCACCCTGCAGAGGGCTGCACTATAGCACGCCGGGAACCGGCAAAGAACCGCGCAGACGTCGTCGTTGGCCGCGGCGTTGCCGCGAGCACGCGAAGAGACAAAGTCCGAAACGACGTCAGCCGGGGCGTCGAGCACGCCGCCCGCACTGTTCGCACTCGTGCTCGGAAATGGCGAAGGGGCCGTGCTAGCGTGCCTCGAATCGATCGGCCGGGGGCCCCGTAGGGCGACAGAAAGGCAATTGTGCAGGAAACCGTACTGGCCATTAGCGAGAAATTGCCGTTCGCGCATTCGGTAGACGCGCTGCGCTTTCACGACTTCGGCATTGTGCTGCCGACGTAAGCTTTCAATCTTGCTCGCGGCGTTACGAGGCGGCACGATTTTCGCCAAACGCTCGTCGAAAGTGGCACGAGTACGGCCCCATGGAGGTCTGGGTACTTATCGCTGCTATTATATGGGGGTCCCAGAGAGCAGTCGCCCCCAAAGCGACCTGGGTGTTTGATATGCGGCGGGCTTCGTGCCCGTCAAGCGTGTCCCCGGTATCGCTCCCGTGGATCCCACAGCTGACGTCTGCAGCCTCATCCGCTTGATGCGTTAGGGGCTGGTTGTCGGACGACGCTTTTTCCACGATATCGAAGTGTGTTCCGCATCGTCCTCGGACGAATCAAATACGAAAGCGCCGAAGGCGCGGGCGTGACCCGTCGCCTAGCGGCTTTGCCGTCTCGGCTACGTTGCAAGTGTCGGTCGGTCCACCAGTGCTGCGGGCTCGAGAGAAACCGCAAGCCGCGATCGAGTCGACACAACCGGTCTATCGAGAATGTTGCGTGCTTCTTGCCGCGTGGCGATACCCGGCCCTGCGGGGAGGGCGCCGTAGCGAGCTCGAACGCCGTCGTCTCGGACTGTGCAAAGTGCTACCCTTTGCGAGAACGAAGCGTGTTGGGGCGCCTGAAGGTGGCCTCGGCATCGCAAAAACGGCGTCCGGCCTGCTTGAAAGGCTGGACGCGCAGTTGAACGATTACCTGGTTGATCCTGCCAGTAATCATATGCTTGTCTCAAAGATTAAGCCATGCATGTCTAAGTACATGCCGAAATAAGGCGAAACCGCGAATGGCTCATTAAATCAGTTATGGTTCCTTAGATCGTTTCTTCCTACTTGGATAACTGTGGCAATTCTAGAGCTAATACATGCAGTGAGCCTGAAGCCCTTTGGGCGACGGGTGCTTTTATTAGACCAAGATCGATCGGGTTTCGGCCCGTATTGTGTGGTGACTCTGGATAACTTTGTGCTGATCGCATGGCCACGAGCCGGCGACGTTTCTTTCAAGTGTCTGCCTTATCAACTTTCGATGGTAGGTTACTTGCTTACCATGGTTGTTACGGGTAACGGAGAATCAGGGTTCGATTCCGGAGAGGGAGCCTGAGAAACGGCTACCACATCCAAGGAAGGCAGCAGGCGCGCAAATTACCCACTCCCGGCACGGGGAGGTAGTGACGAAAAATAACAATACGGGACTCTTTTGAGGCCCCGTAATTGAAATGAGTACACTCTAAATCCTTTAACGAGGATCAATTGGAGGGCAAGTCTGGTGCCAGCAGCCGCGGTAATTCCAGCTCCAATAGCGTATACTAAAGATCTGTCTCGCGTGTGTTCGTAGTTGGATCTCAGTTCCAGACGAGTAGTGCATCTACCCGATGCGACGGCTCGGACTGAACATCATGCCGGTCCTTTCTTGGTGCACTTCATTGTGTGCCTCGAGAAGGCCGGTGCTTTTACTTTGAAAAAATTAGAGTGCTCAACGCAGGCGAGTCGCCTGAATAAACTTGCATGGAATAATAGAACAAGACCTCGTTTCTGTTCTGTTGGTTTTTGGAATACGAGGTAATGATTAAGAGGGACAGACGGGGGCATTCGTATTGCGGCGCTAGAGGTGAAATTCTTGGACCGTCGCAAGACGAACTACTGCGAAAGCATTTGCCAAGAATGTTTTCTTTGATCAAGAACGAAAGTCAGAGGTTCGAAGGCGATCAGATACCGCCCTAGTTCTGACCATAAACGATGCCAACCAGCGATCCGCCTGAGTTACTCAAATGACTCGGCGGGCAGCTTCCGGGAAACCAAAGTGTTTGGGTTCCGGGGGAAGTATGGTTGCAAAGCTGAAACTTAAAGGAATTGACGGAAGGGCACCACCAGGAGTGGAGCCTGCGGCTTAATTTGACTCAACACGGGAAAACTTACCCGGCCCGGACACTGGGAGGATTGACAGATTGAGAGCTCTTTCTTGATTCGGTGGATGGTGGTGCATGGCCGTTCTTAGTTGGTGGAGCGATTTGTCTGGTTAATTCCGATAACGAACGAGACTCTAGCCTATTAAATAGGTGCGGGGTTCCCAGCACCTTACAACCTTCTTAGAGGGACAAGCGGCTCCTAGCCGCACGAAACAGAGCAATAACAGGTCTGTGATGCCCTTAGATGTCCGGGGCCGCACGCGCGCTACACTGAAGGAAGCAGCGTGTCTTTATCCCTGTCTGAAAAGACTGGGTAACCCGTGGAACTTCTTTCGTGATTGGGATAGGGGCTTGCAATTGTTCCCCTTGAACGAGGAATTCCCAGTAAGCGCGAGTCATAAGCTCGCGTTGATTACGTCCCTGCCCTTTGTACACACCGCCCGTCGCTACTACCGATTGAATGATTTAGTGAGGTCTTCGGACCGATGTCCGGCGCGGCCTTTCGGTTGCGCCGGTCTGTTGGAAAGATGACCAAACTTGATCATTTAGAGGAAGTAAAAGTCGTAACAAGGTTTCCGTAGGTGAACCTGCGGAAGGATCATTACCGGATTGTGAAGGGTGGCGAGCGCCATTGTTTCTACCCCGTGTGGGTGAAGCAGCTCGCTGCGCCCGACGCTTTCCGCCGCTGGCCCCGCTTGGACGCGGGGACGGCTATACCCGAACATGCCGGGGACTGCCTGAATTTTGAGGGGCGCCCCGTGCCAAATTTGTTGCGCCCAGTGGACGCCGGCTGCAACCTTGGACGGTTGGCTTGGCCGCGCCCGCGGGTAGAAACGGCGTAACGCACACTGGGTGGGCTTTCTGTCCGCTTTGGCGCTCTTGCGCGGAATGGGAGTAAGACGACCCGACCTGCTGCTTTGCCCAGTACGAGGGGAACGGCGAAGCGTGCGGTCGGTCAAGGAACTGACGGTCGAGAGCTAATGCCGCTGCCGCTTAGTACACACACGGAACCGTGGTGCGAGCGCTCTCCCGTCCTCCGCGGCAAACGCTGCCGAGTCTGAAAAGTCTGGCGGCTGCCGGTCGCTTCCTGCGGCGAGTATGGAGTAACGACCCGACTTTGTTGCCGCCCAAGTACTAAAGGAACGGTGTGGCGCTCGGTCGGTCATGGAACTGTCGGTATGAGGGTGCGGCTGCCAAGTACGGAAGGAACCGTGGCCTAAAGTGCTCTCCCGTCCTCCGCGGCAAATGCCACCGAGTCCGAAAGGGCCGGAGGCTGCCGGTCGGCTCCTGCTCGTGACGCGCGAGGTGTCGAGATCGCGGTTTAATGCGACGACGTCTGCAGGCTATTCGCCCGCCGCCGAGGGAAAGGCGGCGTTGCTGCGAAGTACCGAAGGAAACGCG
>NW_027315426.1:0-28852 GCF_023375885.2 Dermacentor andersoni | reverse complement strand
GCGTTCGGCCGTACGAGACACGCGCGGTGAACTTGGTCAGGTGAGCGAGCGCAACCGCGTGTATTCATAAGGCGTGGTAGCATAGTTTTTCGCCCTCGCAGAGGCGAGCTCTGCTCGATTGCATTTGCGCTCGCCACTGCGTGTTGTGTTGCTGCCATTTCGCCCGCCCTCAGCGTGTCCTAGTTGCGACGTGCCGGTCGTTCGTGCAGCTCAGTTGTCGCCTTTGGTTGGACCCTTGTTGAGCCAGCCAGAGTGGCATGATGATTAAAAGAAAGGTAATCGTAAGCTCGTCGATGCGCATTTTGTCGCTTTGAAGTGGCTCGCTTCTTCTACTCCCTTGGAGAAGAGTATGAGCCGGGCGGCAGCACTCGGTTACATACGCCGAGCGTGGCGGTCAGCGGGCACACTTAAGTTAAGTAAGGCCCCATATTTCACAGCAATAGCTCGTGTGGATATGCAACGAAGCAAAGCACGAGGAAAATATTGCCCGGCACGGGCCAGTGTGTAACAGCTGAAAGCGAGTTTTCTACAGACAGCAGTTATTTGTTCTCTCCAGTGCAAGCGTTAAATGAGCGAGCCTGAGCTGCATTCTGAGCTGCATTCGCACGGCTTCGTTGGTTTGCGTCGGAGAAACAATAATGTGCCAGTCCTCTTGGCCTACGAGCTGAGCGCCCGTCGTGTCCCTCGTCTAGCCTTGTGGTTGTTGCATGCGCGATGGGCGGCCGTGGACTGCCACCGTGCGATTCACAATTGCGTAACTCTTTTGAGCGACGCAAATGAATGGAAAGGTGAGGAGATTAGCTAGGTAGCTGTCGCTAGAACCGGGCTCACTGCGTTGTATTCAAGTGGACGAGGGTGCGCGCGGTAGACACCGAGGGGCGTGCTGTTTTCATTGGTGCTGTTGTCTGTAATACTCGTGCACAGGGGGATTTCTTATGCGCGCGCTATAGGTGATAAGCAGTTGGTTCGAGGTCAATGTGGTTCTTGCAAGCCAATGCACCCCCGAGTCGCCCAAAACAAGAGGAAAATAAAATACAGGAGCAGAGCGGTGAAGTGTGCTTGCCTAGACAGAAATATGCTTTCACAGTGCAGGCTCATTTTCTCTCGTTATTTGTATACGACTCGCTCTTTCGTCATGCGTGCGCGTAGGTGATGCTGGGCGACCTTGTTCGCGCCATATACTTAGATCGGTAAGGAAGCGGGCGCTGGACATGCGCTGCGTTAAAGAAAACAAACTTTTTCGAGCAACGTATTTGTGCATGCCAAGCGGGAGACGAGCGGCCGCCCGCTTGGCGATTTGAGCGGTGCATCGCGTATTTGTCGAACTCTTCGCCGCCAGATGGAGCCTCCTGTCCTACGTGTGAACATTTGTCCTTTTGGCAGTTTGTGCCACGCGTATTTATGCGCTGTAAGGCGGTTGCGTAATGTCATTGCGTGGAAGCGCCAAAGTGCACAAGACTACCTCTTGCCGCTGCATCCCTGGAAAATCGTAAATGTGAAAGCTGCTGTACAGAAAGATTCCGAATTTGAACCGGCTGCTCCCTCACTCATGTCGCATGTATTGGCACGCGAAGGTAAGAGAAACTGACACGCGCCGGCCGTCGCCATCGCACGGATTTCGCATTCGTGTTGCGTTTAATGAAAGCCAAGCTCGCGCCAATTATTTTACATTTCTCCCACGAAGCCGCCGGGAAATGTGTGCGCCTATGGCCTTGACGTATAGCAAAGCGAGATGATGGCTCAAACAGGTAAACAAATGGGGAAGGAGCAGCCGGAGAAAATGTACGGGCCGCTTACTTTGAAGAAACTCGGCACTTTTGGTTATTTCTTTTCTCTTGTTTATGTATGGATTGCGACTGTGAACTCACTGGCATGTGCGTGCCAAAGGGAATAGCCGAGGACGAAGCAAGGCGTACACAGTGCGCAATGAGGTCATACGGGTCGTGCGTGTAGCTCGGAGGTGAACTCCAAGTAATGCATCGGAACACACCCAAGAGAAAACAACGGGTTGTCACGAGAGAACTAATGCAGCCATGTAAACGAAGCTTGTTGCATGTGAGAAAAACGTGTGGTGGTGCGGTGACGTTTCTTTTTTTCCTTCCATAATGCACGAGTACTGGCAGGTTAAGAAGTACAAAGTTTCATATCTCAACAATACAAATCGGTACCGCGATCGTGTGAATTGCACACAACAACTAACGCAAGTTCTGTCTAAAAATTTTCATCCCATCGAAAACGCCTCTCATGTCTATGAAGGTATTGTAAAAGTCATACTCACGCATGAATGGTATATCTTATCGAGGCGTATAAATTGTGTTCCCTTTATACATATCGCCTTGTGCAATTAACAGAATTTCCAAATCCGGTTCCATTGCTGCGCGACGGAGCTTTAAAGCGCACACTTGAACTGCTCTTTTTTTTTTTTTCCTCTCTTCCATTTCACAGTTTTCCACAATCACTGAGAATAATTAAAAAAAATGAGGAAGAGCTCGGCATCAGTTGAAAATTGCGCTGTTGCAGGCGCGCGATTTGAACGTTTTCTTTTACACGCAATTAGGCGCACCAAATTCGGTGCGTTAGTTGGCGAGGAAATAGATTTCTGCCGGCGGCTGCCGAGCTGGAGCTTCGCTATAACATGACAACAACGCCGTCGATCCTGTGGCGAAGTTGCGTGCGGGAATGCAATCGAAAAAGCTAGCTGACGAAATGTACGCTCTGTATAGAGCAAAGTGTTGCGTTTGATGATTGTTTGTCAAAACCTTGCAAGTGCGAAAACTGTGTACCGAATACGTGGCACGCGGAAGCCGTGCTTGGGGTCGCGCCTGCGAAGCGTTGGTTGATGCTCCTAACGTGTCTCCTAACGCGCGTTCAACACCTGTCAATATTGTATTCCAAATTCGCTCTTAGAGCGGAAGTACATCGTTTTCTCTGTAACTCTGAAGTGGTGCTGGTAGACCATACGTAAGTTTGTCGTTAATCTTGCGATGCGAATGCGGGCCTCGCGTTCTTCAATGCGTGGACGGGAAAGTGTGGTACTGGCATGTCTGCATATGCGAGAGGGTTTGCTGCCGAGTGCGGCCACACCACGATGTAGTTGCCCCTCGAGAAGGCACCGTGGCGCGCACTTGTAGTTCGTGAAACGAGCAGCAGCATGATCAAAGCAATGCAGTGAACAAGCAATAATGTAGCCTAAACATGCACACCCATCTCCGTCGCGCGCAGATCGCGATAACAGCTCCCATGGCGTTGGGCGTGGAGCGCTAACCACTGTCGAGATTAGTGGTGTGGTCTCACACTCGGCACTGGCAATTCACGACGCGCGGCGGTATAAGCGAGATTGTGGTGTTGGCTGAAACGAAAGAGAACAGCGCAGCATGCTGTCGTGTTTAAACTCAATTAAACCGCCTGCGAATGTGCTTTCCTTAGCCGCGAACAAGGCGCCCGCGCGAAAACGTGCCTCCTCCAGCATCCTGGCGAACGGCGGCGGCGGCGTGCGCCGCACCGCCCGAGACGGCTGCGCTGGCGCTGGCCAATCGGCGGGTGAGTTGGAGAGGAGAAGAGTAGTGCGGCGAAGCACGACGCGCGCGGCGCAGGGGTCATTTTCACTCCGGCAGTCGACGACTTCGGACGCTCGCTCCGTTCGCCATGGCCAGGACCAAGCAAACCGCCCGTAAGAGCACCGGTGGGAAGGCTCCGCGTAAGCAGCTTGCTACCAAGGCTGCTCGCAAGAGTGCACCTGCCACAGGTGGGGTTAAGAAACCGCATCGGTACAGGCCTGGGACCGTGGCCCTTCGTGAAATTCGCCGCTACCAGAAGTCGACCGAACTTCTCATCCGCAAGCTGCCGTTCCAGCGCTTGGTGAGGGAAATCGCTCAGGATTTCAAGACCGACCTCCGATTCCAGAGTTCGGCTGTGATGGCCCTTCAGGAGGCCAGCGAGGCCTACCTGGTCGGTCTCTTCGAGGACACCAACCTGTGCGCCATCCACGCCAAGCGCGTTACCATCATGCCGAAGGACATCCAGCTGGCCCGGCGCATCCGTGGCGAGCGCGCCTAAGTTCGGTTCGGCCGCTGTCTGCGCCGCAGCCTCGGTCAGGCAAGCAACACAAAACGGTCCTTCTCAGGACCACCTACATGTTTGCTTCGGCCACGGGAGCACGCGAGACCACGTACTCCAACCGTACCCTCTCGGTCTGTCTGTTTTGTTGTTATTTTTTATTATCAATATTTTTTCTCTGTGTGTGTGTCTGTGGTGAGCTGCCGGTGCGAGGTGGTGCCTCGTTTCGGATGCATATGGTAAGTATTGCGCGCGCTCGAGCAAGACGAGAGAGAGGAAAAAAAAAAAGAAACAAAATGCGCGTTCGTTGCAAAACGGTTCGCGCATTCATGCGAAGAAGCCGCGCACGAAGACGAAATTAATGCGGCCGATGTTGCGTGCAAGCTTTTGTGTATTGGTATGCCATGCATGCGTTTGTTCACGTTCCTCATGCATACCTGCCTGGCTCATAAGTGCATGCTGGTTGCGGATATGGGCCATTTTTTGTTTGTTTTCAAGGGCCCGATCGCCTATCACATTCCACTACGCGAATCGTACGCTACTTGCAGTGAGGCTCGTCCCTGTGCGCCCCCGGACACCCTGAAGCTCGCTTTCTATCTACATTCGTGCACTGACATGCCAGCTAGCTAGCAGCAGCGTCAGTTCAACAGGCACGGTTGCGCTAATTCAAACAGAGGGAAACGGGCGCAGAGAACGGGATTGCCAAGCAAAACCCTGCCGTCACACGCATTTCGGTGGTCCTGACAAGGACCGTTGGGTTGTGCGACGAGCGCGACTGTAGTCCGGCGGCTGGGAGCTGCTCGCTTACGCCTTCTTCTCGGTCTTCTTTGGGAGAAGCACAGCTTGGATGTTGGGCAAGACGCCGCCCTGCGCGATCGTCACGCCGGAG
The DNA here is from genome assembly GCF_023375885.2 of Dermacentor andersoni. Taxonomy (NCBI): domain Eukaryota; kingdom Metazoa; phylum Arthropoda; class Arachnida; order Ixodida; family Ixodidae; genus Dermacentor; species Dermacentor andersoni. The sequence goes on along the minus strand of NW_027315426.1, from coordinate 23,907 downwards.
AGCAGCTTGTTCAGCTCCTCGTCGTTGCGGATGGCGAGCTGCAGGTGGCGGGGGATGATCCTGGTCTTCTTGTTGTCACGAGCCGCGTTGCCAGCGAGCTCGAGCACTTCGGCAGCCAGGTACTCGAGGACGGCCGCGAGGTAGACGGGAGCGCCCGCTCCGACGCGCTCGGCGTAGTTTCCCTTGCGCAGGAGACGGTGGATACGGCCCACGGGGAACTGGAGACCCGCGCGGCTGGAACGCGTCTTGCTCTTGCCCTTCGCCTTGCCGCCTTTGCCGCGTCCGGACATGCTGGTGCTGCTGATGCGTAGAGTGAGACAGAGAAACGCACGACTGACGCAGTCGCGATCTGTGAGCGATTTGAGCCGTGCTCGTAGTGCCTTCGCCGCTGTCGCCGCCGCCGGTCCCAAAGGAAAGCGCGAGGGAAAGGGAGAGAGGCCGCGCGGACCAATGGCGCGCGCGGATATGCGAGGTCGCGTGAACACCACCCTCCCGCGATAAAAACGGGGCGCGCGCGACCGGTCGCGCGTATTCCGATCTCGTTTGCTCGGCTACTCACAACGGTGCGATGCCTCCCCAGCCCAGCGGTAAGGCCGTGAAGAAGGCCGGCAAGGCGCAGAAGAACGTGCGCGCCACCGACAAGAAGAAGAAGAAGCGCCGCAGGAAGGAGAGCTTCTCCATCTATATCTACAAGGTGCTGAAGCAGGTGCACCCGGACACTGGAGTCTCCAGCAAGGCCATGTCTATCATGAACAGCTTCGTGAACGACATCTTCGAGCGTATCGCCGCGGAGTCGTCCCGTCTGGCTCACTACAACAAGCGCTCGACCATCACGAGCCGGGAGATCCAGACTGCCGTGCGTCTGCTGTTGCCCGGCGAGCTGGCCAAACACGCCGTGTCCGAGGGCACCAAAGCCGTCACCAAGTACACCAGCTCCAAGTAGGCGACCGAGCGCTCGTCCGCCCAGCCCACACCCAACGGCTCTTCTCAGAGCCACCCAAAGTGTCTGCATTGGCATTGGGATGTAGTGAGAATCTCGACGATTCCGTCCGTTCCCTCTGTTCGACGCTTCCTCGTTTAGAAAAAAAACCCGACGCGCGCTGTCGGACAACGCGTTCTCATTGCGACAGCGCGTGTGCTAAAAGTTTCGTAGCAGAAACGCACAGAACGCCAGGCGCTCAGCACAACAACACAAACAAAGCGAGTATAGGGCGCGTGAGCCGACTCCGCGCGAGCGGCCACGTTCGCCTGCACTAATTGCCACGGCGCGTGTTTCGCACACCTAGGCTGATGAGGCGGTCGTTGCTGCACATTTACTTAATTCTGATGTAGCGTAAGTTTTAAAAGCAGGCAGCCCTCGTCCGTTTTTTCACATTTTATTTCTTATTTTCGGTCGACGCGCATTTGCGGGTCCCGAGGTGTGCCTCTATGGCTGCTAGAACTAATGTCGTCGGTCGCTGCGTGTGCTAGAATGCCCACTCGGCGGCCGCCCGCACGTATAGAGCAGTGCTCCGGACTGAAATTTAGAGCCGCGTGCTGTCAGCGCCGCATCGCTGTAGCAGTGGCTGGCGAGCGGAAATGCGTTAGCACGTTCACGAAGCAGCAGCGCGTAAGGGAAATTTTACGCTGTTATTACAAATGTAGTGGTAATTTGAAGTGGAAAAAGGAGAGATGCGCGCGGCTCTCCGCATACTGCATAGCGGTTGCGCGCGCGTCCTGCGTAGCTGCCTTCGTACGGGCTGGGCGCGATGGGAGAGGGAGGAGGTCGGAGCGCCGCCAGCACTGCCCTCGCTCTCTTCCGTCCCCTAGAATGCTGAATTTGGCTCGCGCGCGCGTCTTAGGCTGATTTCGCTGACGCTATCTGCGAGGCTACGTAAGCTATCGCGACGAAATTTGACGGTCGTGTGGGCACCAGTCAGCGGTGCCTGCGTGCGAAATTTGAAACGCCTGAGGCGAGCGGAGCATGAGCGCGCCCTGTTTTGCGACTAGTGATCAAGCGAACCGTGTTGGCGTGGCTGAGTTTGAAGTTGTGCGCGCGGTGTGCTTTGCGGCAATGACCAGGGTGCACTTGCAAGCGTAGCCGAGCTAACGGTGAATAGAACGAGTAATCACAATTATGAGAACACAATAAACTTGTTCCTGGGGCGCGACACGAGCAGTGAGTGCGTGCAACATACCACAATAACATTGTTGACACGTTTGTTTTTCCCTTGGCGAGTTGAGCAAAATAAGAAGGGAGGCTGGTTGAACATCAGCCTACGTTGCAGTGTGGAATGCCCAAAAAGAGACAACATAAGAAAAACAAAAGTAAACTCTGCGATTGTGTTGCGAGGCCACTTGTCTTGAACTCAGTGCGTGGCCTAAGCAGGGCTCAGTGCAGCAACCAGCGACTCACTCGCGAAGAGAGGCCGCGCTGCCCGGGAGCCAATCGGCGCGCGTTCATCCTCCTCGCCCTCTTTTTTGCGGCGCGGCTTCGTCGCTCAGTCGCGGCGCAAGGACGCGGCATTCGCTTTCCTGACTCGCTCCGAAGCAGCAGCAACAGCCGAGATGTCTGGACGTGGCAAGGGCGGCAAGGGGCTCGGCAAGGGTGGCGCGAAGCGTCATCGTAAGGTGTTGCGTGACAACATCCAAGGCATCACCAAGCCTGCCATCCGTCGCCTCGCTCGCCGTGGCGGTGTCAAGCGTATCTCCGGCCTGATCTACGAGGAGACACGCGGTGTGCTCAAGGTGTTCCTCGAGAACGTGATTCGGGACGCCGTCACCTACACTGAGCACGCCAAGCGCAAGACCGTGACCGCCATGGACGTTGTGTATGCCCTCAAGCGTCAGGGCCGCACCCTCTACGGTTTCGGAGGCTAAGCAGCGCGCGTGCGCGACGTCGTCTGCAAGCAGCGCATCAGCTCCTCTGAAGAACCCAACAGCCCTCTTCAGGGCTACCCACTTGGTGCTTCGGCAGTGATGCGCAGGATTTGCGATCTCCTGCTCCGTTAACCCTCTTTTGCACGCCATTATCTCGCGTTCGGCCGTACGAGACACGCGCGGTGAACTTGGTCAGGTGAGCGAGCGCAACCGCGTGTATTCATAAGGCGTGGTAGCATAGTTTTTCGCCCTCGCAAGGCGAGCTCTGCTCGATTGCATTTGCGCTCGCCACTGCGTGTTGTGTTGCTGCCATTTCGCCCGCCCTCAGCGTGTCCTAGTTGCGACGTGCCGGTCGTTCGTGCAGCTCAGTTGTCGCCTTTGGTTGGACCCTTGTTGAGCCAGCCAGAGTGGCATGATGATTAAAAGAAAGGTAATCGTAAGCTCGTCGATGCGCATTTTGTCGCTTTGAAGTGGCTCGCTTCTTCTACTCCCTTGGAGAAGAGTATGAGCCGGGCGGCAGCACTCGGTTACATACGCCGAGCGTGGCGGTCAGCGGGCACACTTAAGTTAAGTAAGGCCCCATATTTCACAGCAATAGCTCGTGTGGATATGCAACGAAGCAAAGCACGAGGAAAATATTGCCCGGCACGGGCCAGTGTGTAACAGCTGAAAGCGAGTTTTCTACAGACAGCAGTTATTTGTTCTCTCCAGTGCAAGCGTTAAATGAGCGAGCCTGAGCTGCATTCTGAGCTGCATTCGCACGGCTTCGTTGGTTTGCGTCGGAGAAACAATAATGTGCCAGTCCTCTTGGCCTACGAGCTGAGCGCCCGTCGTGTCCCTCGTCTAGCCTTGTGGTTGTTGCATGCGCGATGGGCGGCCGTGGACTGCCACCGTGCGATTCACAATTGCGTAACTCTTTTGAGCGACGCAAATGAATGGAAAGGTGAGGAGATTAGCTAGGTAGCTGTCGCTAGAACCGGGCTCACTGCGTTGTATTCAAGTGGACGAGGGTGCGCGCGGTAGACACCGAGGGGCGTGCTGTTTTCATTGGTGCTGTTGTCTGTAATACTCGTGCACAGGGGGATTTCTTATGCGCGCGCTATAGGTGATAAGCAGTTGGTTCGAGGTCAATGTGGTTCTTGCAAGCCAATGCACCCCCGAGTCGCCCAAAACAAGAGGAAAATAAAATACAGGAGCAGAGCGGTGAAGTGTGCTTGCCTAGACAGAAATATGCTTTCACAGTGCAGGCTCATTTTCTCTCGTTATTTGTATACGACTCGCTCTTTCGTCATGCGTGCGCGTAGGTGATGCTGGGCGACCTTGTTCGCGCCATATACTTAGATCGGTAAGGAAGCGGGCGCTGGACATGCGCTGCGTTTAAAGAAAACAAACTTTTTCGAGCAACGTATTTGTGCATGCCAAGCGGGAGACGAGCGGCCGCCCGCTTGGCGATTTGAGCGGTGCATCGCGTATTTGTCGAACTCTTCGCCGCCAGATGGAGCCTCCTGTCCTACGTGTGAACATTTGTCCTTTTGGCAGTTTGTGCCACGCGTATTTATGCGCTGTAAGGCGGTTGCGTAATGTCATTGCGTGGAAGCGCCAAAGTGCACAAGACTACCTCTTGCCGCTGCATCCCTGGAAAATCGTAAATGTGAAAGCTGCTGTACAGAAAGATTCCGAATTTGAACCGGCTGCTCCCTCACTCATGTCGCATGTATTGGCACGCGAAGGTAAGAGAAACTGACACGCGCCGGCCGTCGCCATCGCACGGATTTCGCATTCGTGTTGCGTTTAATGAAAGCCAAGCTCGCGCCAATTATTTTACATTTCTCCCACGAAGCCGCCGGGAAATGTGTGCGCCTATGGCCTTGACGTATAGCAAAGCGAGATGATGGCTCAACAGGTAAACAAATGGGGAAGGAGCAGCCGGAGAAAATGTACGGGCCGCTTACTTTGAAGAAACTCGGCACTTTTGGTTATTTCTTTTCTCTTGTTTATGTATGGATTGCGACTGTGAACTCACTGGCATGTGCGTGCAAAGGGAATAGCCGAGGACGAAGCAAGGCGTACACAGTGCGCAATGAGGTCATACGGGTCGTGCGTGTAGCTCGGAGGTGAACTCCAAGTAATGCATCGGAACACACCCAAGAGAAAACAACGGGTTGTCACGAGAGAACTAATGCAGCCATGTAAACGAAGCTTGTTGCATGTGAGAAAAACGTGTGGTGGTGCGGTGACGTTTCTTTTTTTCCTTCCATAATGCACGAGTACTGGCAGGTTAAGAAGTACAAAGTTTCATATCTCAACAATACAAATCGGTACCGCGATCGTGTGAATTGCACACAACAACTAACGCAAGTTCTGTCTAAAAATTTTCATCCCATCGAAAACGCCTCTCATGTCTATGAAGGTATTGTAAAAGTCATACTCACGCATGAATGGTATATCTTATCGAGGCGTATAAATTGTGTTCCCTTTATACATATCGCCTTGTGCAATTAACAGAATTTCCAAATCCGGTTCCATTGCTGCGCGACGGAGCTTTAAAGCGCACACTTGAACTGCTCTTTTTTTTTTTTTTCCTCTCTTCCATTTCACAGTTTTCCACAATCACTGAGAATAATTAAAAAAATGAGGAAGAGCTCGGCATCAGTTGAAAATTGCGCTGTTGCAGGCGCGCGATTTGAACGTTTTCTTTTACACGCAATTAGGCGCACCAAATTCGGTGCGTTAGTTGGCGAGGAAATAGATTTCTGCCGGCGGCTGCCGAGCTGGAGCTTCGCTATAACATGACAACAACGCCGTCGATCCTGTGGCGAAGTTGCGTGCGGGAATGCAATCGAAAAAGCTAGCTGACGAAATGTACGCTCTGTATAGAGCAAAGTGTTGCGTTTGATGATTGTTTGTCAAAACCTTGCAAGTGCGAAAACTGTGTACCGAATACGTGGCACGCGGAAGCCGTGCTTGGGGTCGCGCCTGCGAAGCGTTGGTTGATGCTCCTAACGTGTCTCCTAACGCGCGTTCAACACCTGTCAATATTGTATTCCAAATTCGCTCTTAGAGCGGAAGTACATCGTTTTCTCTGTAACTCTGAAGTGGTGCTGGTAGACCATACGTAAGTTTGTCGTTAATCTTGCGATGCGAATGCGGGCCTCGCGTTCTTCAATGCGTGGACGGGAAAGTGTGGTACTGGCATGTCTGCATATGCGAGAGGGTTTGCTGCCGAGTGCGGCCACACCACGATGTAGTTGCCCCTCGAGAAGGCACCGTGGCGCGCACTTGTAGTTCGTGAAACGAGCAGCAGCATGATCAAAGCAATGCAGTGAACAAGCAATAATGTAGCCTAAACATGCACACCCATCTCCGTCGCGCGCAGATCGCGATAACAGCTCCCATGGCGTTGGGCGTGGAGCGCTAACCACTGTCGAGATTAGTGGTGTGGTCTCACACTCGGCACTGGCAATTCACGACGCGCGGCGGTATAAGCGAGATTGTGGTGTTGGCTGAAACGAAAGAGAACAGCGCAGCATGCTGTCGTGTTTAAACTCAATTAAACCGCCTGCGAATGTGCTTTCCTTAGCCGCGAACAAGGCGCCCGCGCGAAAACGTGCCTCCTCCAGCATCCTGGCGAACGGCGGCGGCGGCGTGCGCCGCACCGCCCGAGACGGCTGCGCTGGCGCTGGCCAATCGGCGGGTGAGTTGGAGAGGAGAAGAGTAGTGCGGCGAAGCACGACGCGCGCGGCGCAGGGGTCATTTTCACTCCGGCAGTCGACGACTTCGGACGCTCGCTCCGTTCGCCATGGCCAGGACCAAGCAAACCGCCCGTAAGAGCACCGGTGGGAAGGCTCCGCGTAAGCAGCTTGCTACCAAGGCTGCTCGCAAGAGTGCACCTGCCACAGGTGGGGTTAAGAAACCGCATCGGTACAGGCCTGGGACCGTGGCCCTTCGTGAAATTCGCCGCTACCAGAAGTCGACCGAACTTCTCATCCGCAAGCTGCCGTTCCAGCGCTTGGTGAGGGAAATCGCTCAGGATTTCAAGACCGACCTCCGATTCCAGAGTTCGGCTGTGATGGCCCTTCAGGAGGCCAGCGAGGCCTACCTGGTCGGTCTCTTCGAGGACACCAACCTGTGCGCCATCCACGCCAAGCGCGTTACCATCATGCCGAAGGACATCCAGCTGGCCCGGCGCATCCGTGGCGAGCGCGCCTAAGTTCGGTTCGGCCGCTGTCTGCGCCGCAGCCTCGGTCAGGCAAGCAACACAAAACGGTCCTTCTCAGGACCACCTACATGTTTGCTTCGGCCACGGGAGCACGCGAGACCACGTACTCCAACCGTACCCTCTCGGTCTGTCTGTTTTGTTGTTATTTTTTATTATCAATATTTTTTCTCTGTGTGTGTGTCTGTGGTGAGCTGCCGGTGCGAGGTGGTGCCTCGTTTCGGATGCATATGGTAAGTATTGCGCGCGCTCGAGCAAGACGAGAGAGAGGAAAAAAAAAAAGAAACAAAATGCGCGTTCGTTGCAAAACGGTTCGCGCATTCATGCGAAGAAGCCGCGCACGAAGACGAAATTAATGCGGCCGATGTTGCGTGCAAGCTTTTGTGTATTGGTATGCCATGCATGCGTTTGTTCACGTTCCTCATGCATACCTGCCTGGCTCATAAGTGCATGCTGGTTGCGGATATGGGCCATTTTTTGTTTGTTTTCAAGGGCCCGATCGCCTATCACATTCCACTACGCGAATCGTACGCTACTTGCAGTGAGGCTCGTCCCTGTGCGCCCCCGGACACCCTGAAGCTCGCTTTCTATCTACATTCGTGCACTGACATGCCAGCTAGCTAGCAGCAGCGTCAGTTCAACAGGCACGGTTGCGCTAATTCAAACAGAGGGAAACGGGCGCAGAGAACGGGATTGCCAAGCAAAACCCTGCCGTCACACGCATTTCGGTGGTCCTGACAAGGACCGTTGGGTTGTGCGACGAGCGCGACTGTAGTCCGGCGGCTGGGAGCTGCTCGCTTACGCCTTCTTCTCGGTCTTCTTTGGGAGAAGCACAGCTTGGATGTTGGGCAAGACGCCGCCCTGCGCGATCGTCACGCCGGAGAGCAGCTTGTTCAGCTCCTCGTCGTTGCGGATGGCGAGCTGCAGGTGGCGGGGGATGATCCTGGTCTTCTTGTTGTCACGAGCCGCGTTGCCAGCGAGCTCGAGCACTTCGGCAGCCAGGTACTCGAGGACGGCCGCGAGGTAGACGGGAGCGCCCGCTCCGACGCGCTCGGCGTAGTTTCCCTTGCGCAGGAGACGGTGGATACGGCCCACGGGGAACTGGAGACCCGCGCGGCTGGAACGCGTCTTGCTCTTGCCCTTCGCCTTGCCGCCTTTGCCGCGTCCGGACATGCTGGTGCTGCTGATGCGTAGAGTGAGACAGAGAAACGCACGACTGACGCAGTCGCGATCTGTGAGCGATTTGAGCCGTGCTCGTAGTGCCTTCGCCGCTGTCGCCGCCGCCGGTCCCAAAGGAAAGCGCGAGGGAAAGGGAGAGAGGCCGCGCGGACCAATGGCGCGCGCGGATATGCGAGGTCGCGTGAACACCACCCTCCCGCGATAAAAACGGGGCGCGCGCGACCGGTCGCGCGTATTCCGATCTCGTTTGCTCGGCTACTCACAACGGTGCGATGCCTCCCCAGCCCAGCGGTAAGGCCGTGAAGAAGGCCGGCAAGGCGCAGAAGAACGTGCGCGCCACCGACAAGAAGAAGAAGAAGCGCCGCAGGAAGGAGAGCTTCTCCATCTATATCTACAAGGTGCTGAAGCAGGTGCACCCGGACACTGGAGTCTCCAGCAAGGCCATGTCTATCATGAACAGCTTCGTGAACGACATCTTCGAGCGTATCGCCGCGGAGTCGTCCCGTCTGGCTCACTACAACAAGCGCTCGACCATCACGAGCCGGGAGATCCAGACTGCCGTGCGTCTGCTGTTGCCCGGCGAGCTGGCCAAACACGCCGTGTCCGAGGGCACCAAAGCCGTCACCAAGTACACCAGCTCCAAGTAGGCGACCGAGCGCTCGTCCGCCCAGCCCACACCCAACGGCTCTTCTCAGAGCCACCCAAAGTGTCTGCATTGGCATTGGGATGTAGTGAGAATCTCGACGATTCCGTCCGTTCCCTCTGTTCGACGCTTCCTCGTTTAGAAAAAAAACCCGACGCGCGCTGTCGGACAACGCGTTCTCATTGCGACAGCGCGTGTGCTAAAAGTTTCGTAGCAGAAACGCACAGAACGCCAGGCGCTCAGCACAACAACACAAACAAAGCGAGTATAGGGCGCGTGAGCCGACTCCGCGCGAGCGGCCACGTTCGCCTGCACTAATTGCCACGGCGCGTGTTTCGCACACCTAGGCTGATGAGGCGGTCGTTGCTGCACATTTACTTAATTCTGATGTAGCGTAAGTTTTAAAAGCAGGCAGCCCTCGTCCGTTTTTTCACATTTTATTTCTTATTTTCGGTCGACGCGCATTTGCGGGTCCCGAGGTGTGCCTCTATGGCTGCTAGAACTAATGTCGTCGGTCGCTGCGTGTGCTAGAATGCCCACTCGGCGGCCGCCCGCACGTATAGAGCAGTGCTCCGGACTGAAATTTAGAGCCGCGTGCTGTCAGCGCCGCATCGCTGTAGCAGTGGCTGGCGAGCGGAAATGCGTTAGCACGTTCACGAAGCAGCAGCGCGTAAGGGAAATTTTACGCTGTTATTACAAATGTAGTGGTAATTTGAAGTGGAAAAAGGAGAGATGCGCGCGGCTCTCCGCATACTGCATAGCGGTTGCGCGCGCGTCCTGCGTAGCTGCCTTCGTACGGGCTGGGCGCGATGGGAGAGGGAGGAGGTCGGAGCGCCGCCAGCACTGCCCTCGCTCTCTTCCGTCCCCTAGAATGCTGAATTTGGCTCGCGCGCGCGTCTTAGGCTGATTTCGCTGACGCTATCTGCGAGGCTACGTAAGCTATCGCGACGAAATTTGACGGTCGTGTGGGCACCAGTCAGCGGTGCCTGCGTGCGAAATTTGAAACGCCTGAGGCGAGCGGAGCATGAGCGCGCTCTGTTTTGCGACTAGTGATCAAGCGAACCGTGTTGGCGTGGCTGAGTTTGAAGTTGTGCGCGCGGTGTGCTTTGCGGCAATGACCAGGGTGCACTTGCAAGCGTAGCCGAGCTAACGGTGAATAGAACGAGTAATCACAATTATGAGAACACAATAAACTTGTTCCTGGGGCGCGACACGAGCAGTGAGTGCGTGCAACATACCACAATAACATTGTTGACACGTTTGTTTTTCCCTTGGCGAGTTGAGCAAAATAAGAAGGGAGGCTGGTTGAACATCAGCCTACGTTGCAGTGTGGAATGCCCAAAAAGAGACAACATAAGAAAAACAAAAGTAAACTCTGCGATTGTGTTGCGAGGCCACTTGTCTTGAACTCAGTGCGTGGCCTAAGCAGGGCTCAGTGCAGCAACCAGCGACTCACTCGCGAAGAGAGGCCGCGCTGCCCGGGAGCCAATCGGCGCGCGTTCATCCTCCTCGCCCTCTTTTTTGCGGCGCGGCTTCGTCGCTCAGTCGCGGCGCAAGGACGCGGCATTCGCTTTCCTGACTCGCTCCGAAGCAGCAGCAACAGCCGAGATGTCTGGACGTGGCAAGGGCGGCAAGGGGCTCGGCAAGGGTGGCGCGAAGCGTCATCGTAAGGTGTTGCGTGACAACATCCAAGGCATCACCAAGCCTGCCATCCGTCGCCTCGCTCGCCGTGGCGGTGTCAAGCGTATCTCCGGCCTGATCTACGAGGAGACACGCGGTGTGCTCAAGGTGTTCCTCGAGAACGTGATTCGGGACGCCGTCACCTACACTGAGCACGCCAAGCGCAAGACCGTGACCGCCATGGACGTTGTGTATGCCCTCAAGCGTCAGGGCCGCACCCTCTACGGTTTCGGAGGCTAAGCAGCGCGCGTGCGCGACGTCGTCTGCAAGCAGCGCATCAGCTCCTCTGAAGAACCCAACAGCCCTCTTCAGGGCTACCCACTTGGTGCTTCGGCAGTGATGCGCAGGATTTGCGATCTCCTGCTCCGTTAACCCTCTTTTGCACGCCATTATCTCGCGTTCGGCCGTACGAGACACGCGCGGTGAACTTGGTCAGGTGAGCGAGCGCAACCGCGTGTATTCATAAGGCGTGGTAGCATAGTTTTTCGCCCTCGCAAGGCGAGCTCTGCTCGATTGCATTTGCGCTCGCCACTGCGTGTTGTGTTGCTGCCATTTCGCCCGCCCTCAGCGTGTCCTAGTTGCGACGTGCCGGTCGTTCGTGCAGCTCAGTTGTCGCCTTTGGTTGGACCCTTGTTGAGCCAGCCAGAGTGGCATGATGATTAAAAGAAAGGTAATCGTAAGCTCGTCGATGCGCATTTTGTCGCTTTGAAGTGGCTCGCTTCTTCTACTCCCTTGGAGAAGAGTATGAGCCGGGCGGCAGCACTCGGTTACATACGCCGAGCGTGGCGGTCAGCGGGCACACTTAAGTTAAGTAAGGCCCCATATTTCACAGCAATAGCTCGTGTGGATATGCAACGAAGCAAAGCACGAGGAAAATATTGCCCGGCACGGGCCAGTGTGTAACAGCTGAAAGCGAGTTTTCTACAGACAGCAGTTATTTGTTCTCTCCAGTGCAAGCGTTAAATGAGCGAGCCTGAGCTGCATTCTGAGCTGCATTCGCACGGCTTCGTTGGTTTGCGTCGGAGAAACAATAATGTGCCAGTCCTCTTGGCCTACGAGCTGAGCGCCCGTCGTGTCCCTCGTCTAGCCTTGTGGTTGTTGCATGCGCGATGGGCGGCCGTGGACTGCCACCGTGCGATTCACAATTGCGTAACTCTTTTGAGCGACGCAAATGAATGGAAAGGTGAGGAGATTAGCTAGGTAGCTGTCGCTAGAACCGGGCTCACTGCGTTGTATTCAAGTGGACGAGGGTGCGCGCGGTAGACACCGAGGGGCGTGCTGTTTTCATTGGTGCTGTTGTCTGTAATACTCGTGCACAGGGGGATTTCTTATGCGCGCGCTATAGGTGATAAGCAGTTGGTTCGAGGTCAATGTGGTTCTTGCAAGCCAATGCACCCCCGAGTCGCCCAAAACAAGAGGAAAATAAAATACAGGAGCAGAGCGGTGAAGTGTGCTTGCCTAGACAGAAATATGCTTTCACAGTGCAGGCTCATTTTCTCTCGTTATTTGTATACGACTCGCTCTTTCGTCATGCGTGCGCGTAGGTGATGCTGGGCGACCTTGTTCGCGCCATATACTTAGATCGGTAAGGAAGCGGGCGCTGGACATGCGCTGCGTTTAAAGAAAACAAACTTTTTCGAGCAACGTATTTGTGCATGCCAAGCGGGAGACGAGCGGCCGCCCGCTTGGCGATTTGAGCGGTGCATCGCGTATTTGTCGAACTCTTCGCCGCCAGATGGAGCCTCCTGTCCTACGTGTGAACATTTGTCCTTTTGGCAGTTTGTGCCACGCGTATTTATGCGCTGTAAGGCGGTTGCGTAATGTCATTGCGTGGAAGCGCCAAAGTGCACAAGACTACCTCTTGCCGCTGCATCCCTGGAAAATCGTAAATGTGAAAGCTGCTGTACAGAAAGATTCCGAATTTGAACCGGCTGCTCCCTCACTCATGTCGCATGTATTGGCACGCGAAGGTAAGAGAAACTGACACGCGCCGGCCGTCGCCATCGCACGGATTTCGCATTCGTGTTGCGTTTAATGAAAGCCAAGCTCGCGCCAATTATTTTACATTTCTCCCACGAAGCCGCCGGGAAATGTGTGCGCCTATGGCCTTGACGTATAGCAAAGCGAGATGATGGCTCAACAGGTAAACAAATGGGGAAGGAGCAGCCGGAGAAAATGTACGGGCCGCTTACTTTGAAGAAACTCGGCACTTTTGGTTATTTCTTTTCTCTTGTTTATGTATGGATTGCGACTGTGAACTCACTGGCATGTGCGTGCAAAGGGAATAGCCGAGGACGAAGCAAGGCGTACACAGTGCGCAATGAGGTCATACGGGTCGTGCGTGTAGCTCGGAGGTGAACTCCAAGTAATGCATCGGAACACACCCAAGAGAAAACAACGGGTTGTCACGAGAGAACTAATGCAGCCATGTAAACGAAGCTTGTTGCATGTGAGAAAAACGTGTGGTGGTGCGGTGACGTTTCTTTTTTTCCTTCCATAATGCACGAGTACTGGCAGGTTAAGAAGTACAAAGTTTCATATCTCAACAATACAAATCGGTACCGCGATCGTGTGAATTGCACACAACAACTAACGCAAGTTCTGTCTAAAAATTTTCATCCCATCGAAAACGCCTCTCATGTCTATGAAGGTATTGTAAAAGTCATACTCACGCATGAATGGTATATCTTATCGAGGCGTATAAATTGTGTTCCCTTTATACATATCGCCTTGTGCAATTAACAGAATTTCCAAATCCGGTTCCATTGCTGCGCGACGGAGCTTTAAAGCGCACACTTGAACTGCTCTTTTTTTTTTTTTTCCTCTCTTCCATTTCACAGTTTTCCACAATCACTGAGAATAATTAAAAAAATGAGGAAGAGCTCGGCATCAGTTGAAAATTGCGCTGTTGCAGGCGCGCGATTTGAACGTTTTCTTTTACACGCAATTAGGCGCACCAAATTCGGTGCGTTAGTTGGCGAGGAAATAGATTTCTGCCGGCGGCTGCCGAGCTGGAGCTTCGCTATAACATGACAACAACGCCGTCGATCCTGTGGCGAAGTTGCGTGCGGGAATGCAATCGAAAAAGCTAGCTGACGAAATGTACGCTCTGTATAGAGCAAAGTGTTGCGTTTGATGATTGTTTGTCAAAACCTTGCAAGTGCGAAAACTGTGTACCGAATACGTGGCACGCGGAAGCCGTGCTTGGGGTCGCGCCTGCGAAGCGTTGGTTGATGCTCCTAACGTGTCTCCTAACGCGCGTTCAACACCTGTCAATATTGTATTCCAAATTCGCTCTTAGAGCGGAAGTACATCGTTTTCTCTGTAACTCTGAAGTGGTGCTGGTAGACCATACGTAAGTTTGTCGTTAATCTTGCGATGCGAATGCGGGCCTCGCGTTCTTCAATGCGTGGACGGGAAAGTGTGGTACTGGCATGTCTGCATATGCGAGAGGGTTTGCTGCCGAGTGCGGCCACACCACGATGTAGTTGCCCCTCGAGAAGGCACCGTGGCGCGCACTTGTAGTTCGTGAAACGAGCAGCAGCATGATCAAAGCAATGCAGTGAACAAGCAATAATGTAGCCTAAACATGCACACCCATCTCCGTCGCGCGCAGATCGCGATAACAGCTCCCATGGCGTTGGGCGTGGAGCGCTAACCACTGTCGAGATTAGTGGTGTGGTCTCACACTCGGCACTGGCAATTCACGACGCGCGGCGGTATAAGCGAGATTGTGGTGTTGGCTGAAACGAAAGAGAACAGCGCAGCATGCTGTCGTGTTTAAACTCAATTAAACCGCCTGCGAATGTGCTTTCCTTAGCCGCGAACAAGGCGCCCGCGCGAAAACGTGCCTCCTCCAGCATCCTGGCGAACGGCGGCGGCGGCGTGCGCCGCACCGCCCGAGACGGCTGCGCTGGCGCTGGCCAATCGGCGGGTGAGTTGGAGAGGAGAAGAGTAGTGCGGCGAAGCACGACGCGCGCGGCGCAGGGGTCATTTTCACTCCGGCAGTCGACGACTTCGGACGCTCGCTCCGTTCGCCATGGCCAGGACCAAGCAAACCGCCCGTAAGAGCACCGGTGGGAAGGCTCCGCGTAAGCAGCTTGCTACCAAGGCTGCTCGCAAGAGTGCACCTGCCACAGGTGGGGTTAAGAAACCGCATCGGTACAGGCCTGGGACCGTGGCCCTTCGTGAAATTCGCCGCTACCAGAAGTCGACCGAACTTCTCATCCGCAAGCTGCCGTTCCAGCGCTTGGTGAGGGAAATCGCTCAGGATTTCAAGACCGACCTCCGATTCCAGAGTTCGGCTGTGATGGCCCTTCAGGAGGCCAGCGAGGCCTACCTGGTCGGTCTCTTCGAGGACACCAACCTGTGCGCCATCCACGCCAAGCGCGTTACCATCATGCCGAAGGACATCCAGCTGGCCCGGCGCATCCGTGGCGAGCGCGCCTAAGTTCGGTTCGGCCGCTGTCTGCGCCGCAGCCTCGGTCAGGCAAGCAACACAAAACGGTCCTTCTCAGGACCACCTACATGTTTGCTTCGGCCACGGGAGCACGCGAGACCACGTACTCCAACCGTACCCTCTCGGTCTGTCTGTTTTGTTGTTATTTTTTATTATCAATATTTTTTCTCTGTGTGTGTGTCTGTGGTGAGCTGCCGGTGCGAGGTGGTGCCTCGTTTCGGATGCATATGGTAAGTATTGCGCGCGCTCGAGCAAGACGAGAGAGAGGAAAAAAAAAAAGAAACAAAATGCGCGTTCGTTGCAAAACGGTTCGCGCATTCATGCGAAGAAGCCGCGCACGAAGACGAAATTAATGCGGCCGATGTTGCGTGCAAGCTTTTGTGTATTGGTATGCCATGCATGCGTTTGTTCACGTTCCTCATGCATACCTGCCTGGCTCATAAGTGCATGCTGGTTGCGGATATGGGCCATTTTTTGTTTGTTTTCAAGGGCCCGATCGCCTATCACATTCCACTACGCGAATCGTACGCTACTTGCAGTGAGGCTCGTCCCTGTGCGCCCCCGGACACCCTGAAGCTCGCTTTCTATCTACATTCGTGCACTGACATGCCAGCTAGCTAGCAGCAGCGTCAGTTCAACAGGCACGGTTGCGCTAATTCAAACAGAGGGAAACGGGCGCAGAGAACGGGATTGCCAAGCAAAACCCTGCCGTCACACGCATTTCGGTGGTCCTGACAAGGACCGTTGGGTTGTGCGACGAGCGCGACTGTAGTCCGGCGGCTGGGAGCTGCTCGCTTACGCCTTCTTCTCGGTCTTCTTTGGGAGAAGCACAGCTTGGATGTTGGGCAAGACGCCGCCCTGCGCGATCGTCACGCCGGAGAGCAGCTTGTTCAGCTCCTCGTCGTTGCGGATGGCGAGCTGCAGGTGGCGGGGGATGATCCTGGTCTTCTTGTTGTCACGAGCCGCGTTGCCAGCGAGCTCGAGCACTTCGGCAGCCAGGTACTCGAGGACGGCCGCGAGGTAGACGGGAGCGCCCGCTCCGACGCGCTCGGCGTAGTTTCCCTTGCGCAGGAGACGGTGGATACGGCCCACGGGGAACTGGAGACCCGCGCGGCTGGAACGCGTCTTGCTCTTGCCCTTCGCCTTGCCGCCTTTGCCGCGTCCGGACATGCTGGTGCTGCTGATGCGTAGAGTGAGACAGAGAAACGCACGACTGACGCAGTCGCGATCTGTGAGCGATTTGAGCCGTGCTCGTAGTGCCTTCGCCGCTGTCGCCGCCGCCGGTCCCAAAGGAAAGCGCGAGGGAAAGGGAGAGAGGCCGCGTGGACCAATGGCGCGCGCGGATATGCGAGGTCGCGTGAACACCACCCTCCCGCGATAAAAACGGGGCGCGCGCGACCGGTCGCGCGTATTCCGATCTCGTTTGCTCGGCTACTCACAACGGTGCGATGCCTCCCCAGCCCAGCGGTAAGGCCGTGAAGAAGGCCGGCAAGGCGCAGAAGAACGTGCGCGCCACCGACAAGAAGAAGAAGAAGCGCCGCAGGAAGGAGAGCTTCTCCATCTATATCTACAAGGTGCTGAAGCAGGTGCACCCGGACACTGGAGTCTCCAGCAAGGCCATGTCTATCATGAACAGCTTCGTGAACGACATCTTCGAGCGTATCGCCGCGGAGTCGTCCCGTCTGGCTCACTACAACAAGCGCTCGACCATCACGAGCCGGGAGATCCAGACTGCCGTGCGTCTGCTGTTGCCCGGCGAGCTGGCCAAACACGCCGTGTCCGAGGGCACCAAAGCCGTCACCAAGTACACCAGCTCCAAGTAGGCGACCGAGCGCTCGTCCGCCCAGCCCACACCCAACGGCTCTTCTCAGAGCCACCCAAAGTGTCTGCATTGGCATTGGGATGTAGTGAGAATCTCGACGATTCCGTCCGTTCCCTCTGTTCGACGCTTCCTCGTTTAGAAAAAAAACCCGACGCGCGCTGTCGGACAACGCGTTCTCATTGCGACAGCGCGTGTGCTAAAAGTTTCGTAGCAGAAACGCACAGAACGCCAGGCGCTCAGCACAACAACACAAACAAAGCGAGTATAGGGCGCGTGAGCCGACTCCGCGCGAGCGGCCACGTTCGCCTGCACTAATTGCCACGGCGCGTGTTTCGCACACCTAGGCTGATGAGGCGGTCGTTGCTGCACATTTACTTAATTCTGATGTAGCGTAAGTTTTAAAAGCAGGCAGCCCTCGTCCGTTTTTTCACATTTTATTTCTTATTTTCGGTCGACGCGCATTTGCGGGTCCCGAGGTGTGCCTCTATGGCTGCTAGAACTAATGTCGTCGGTCGCTGCGTGTGCTAGAATGCCCACTCGGCGGCCGCCCGCACGTATAGAGCAGTGCTCCGGACTGAAATTTAGAGCCGCGTGCTGTCAGCGCCGCATCGCTGTAGCAGTGGCTGGCGAGCGGAAATGCGTTAGCACGTTCACGAAGCAGCAGCGCGTAAGGGAAATTTTACGCTGTTATTACAAATGTAGTGGTAATTTGAAGTGGAAAAAGGAGAGATGCGCGCGGCTCTCCGCATACTGCATAGCGGTTGCGCGCGCGTCCTGCGTAGCTGCCTTCGTACGGGCTGGGCGCGATGGGAGAGGGAGGAGGTCGGAGCGCCGCCAGCACTGCCCTCGCTCTCTTCCGTCCCCTAGAATGCTGAATTTGGCTCGCGCGCGCGTCTTAGGCTGATTTCGCTGACGCTATCTGCGAGGCTACGTAAGCTATCGCGACGAAATTTGACGGTCGTGTGGGCACCAGTCAGCGGTGCCTGCGTGCGAAATTTGAAACGCCTGAGGCGAGCGGAGCATGAGCGCGCCCTGTTTTGCGACTAGTGATCAAGCGAACCGTGTTGGCGTGGCTGAGTTTGAAGTTGTGCGCGCGGTGTGCTTTGCGGCAATGACCAGGGTGCACTTGCAAGCGTAGCCGAGCTAACGGTGAATAGAACGAGTAATCACAATTATGAGAACACAATAAACTTGTTCCTGGGGCGCGACACGAGCAGTGAGTGCGTGCAACATACCACAATAACATTGTTGACACGTTTGTTTTTCCCTTGGCGAGTTGAGCAAAATAAGAAGGGAGGCTGGTTGAACATCAGCCTACGTTGCAGTGTGGAATGCCCAAAAAGAGACAACATAAGAAAAACAAAAGTAAACTCTGCGATTGTGTTGCGAGGCCACTTGTCTTGAACTCAGTGCGTGGCCTAAGCAGGGCTCAGTGCAGCAACCAGCGACTCACTCGCGAAGAGAGGCCGCGCTGCCCGGGAGCCAATCGGCGCGCGTTCATCCTCCTCGCCCTCTTTTTTGCGGCGCGGCTTCGTCGCTCAGTCGCGGCGCAAGGACGCGGCATTCGCTTTCCTGACTCGCTCCGAAGCAGCAGCAACAGCCGAGATGTCTGGACGTGGCAAGGGCGGCAAGGGGCTCGGCAAGGGTGGCGCGAAGCGTCATCGTAAGGTGTTGCGTGACAACATCCAAGGCATCACCAAGCCTGCCATCCGTCGCCTCGCTCGCCGTGGCGGTGTCAAGCGTATCTCCGGCCTGATCTACGAGGAGACACGCGGTGTGCTCAAGGTGTTCCTCGAGAACGTGATTCGGGACGCCGTCACCTACACTGAGCACGCCAAGCGCAAGACCGTGACCGCCATGGACGTTGTGTATGCCCTCAAGCGTCAGGGCCGCACCCTCTACGGTTTCGGAGGCTAAGCAGCGCGCGTGCGCGACGTCGTCTGCAAGCAGCGCATCAGCTCCTCTGAAGAACCCAACAGCCCTCTTCAGGGCTACCCACTTGGTGCTTCGGCAGTGATGCGCAGGATTTGCGATCTCCTGCTCCGTTAACCCTCTTTTGCACGCCATTATCTCGCGTTCGGCCGTACGAGACACGCGCGGTGAACTTGGTCAGGTGAGCGAGCGCAACCGCGTGTATTCATAAGGCGTGGTAGCATAGTTTTTCGCCCTCGCAAGGCGAGCTCTGCTCGATTGCATTTGCGCTCGCCACTGCGTGTTGTGTTGCTGCCATTTCGCCCGCCCTCAGCGTGTCCTAGTTGCGACGTGCCGGTCGTTCGTGCAGCTCAGTTGTCGCCTTTGGTTGGACCCTTGTTGAGCCAGCCAGAGTGGCATGATGATTAAAAGAAAGGTAATCGTAAGCTCGTCGATGCGCATTTTGTCGCTTTGAAGTGGCTCGCTTCTTCTACTCCCTTGGAGAAGAGTATGAGCCGGGCGGCAGCACTCGGTTACATACGCCGAGCGTGGCGGTCAGCGGGCACACTTAAGTTAAGTAAGGCCCCATATTTCACAGCAATAGCTCGTGTGGATATGCAACGAAGCAAAGCACGAGGAAAATATTGCCCGGCACGGGCCAGTGTGTAACAGCTGAAAGCGAGTTTTCTACAGACAGCAGTTATTTGTTCTCTCCAGTGCAAGCGTTAAATGAGCGAGCCTGAGCTGCATTCTGAGCTGCATTCGCACGGCTTCGTTGGTTTGCGTCGGAGAAACAATAATGTGCCAGTCCTCTTGGCCTACGAGCTGAGCGCCCGTCGTGTCCCTCGTCTAGCCTTGTGGTTGTTGCATGCGCGATGGGCGGCCGTGGACTGCCACCGTGCGATTCACAATTGCGTAACTCTTTTGAGCGACGCAAATGAATGGAAAGGTGAGGAGATTAGCTAGGTAGCTGTCGCTAGAACCGGGCTCACTGCGTTGTATTCAAGTGGACGAGGGTGCGCGCGGTAGACACCGAGGGGCGTGCTGTTTTCATTGGTGCTGTTGTCTGTAATACTCGTGCACAGGGGGATTTCTTATGCGCGCGCTATAGGTGATAAGCAGTTGGTTCGAGGTCAATGTGGTTCTTGCAAGCCAATGCACCCCCGAGTCGCCCAAAACAAGAGGAAAATAAAATACAGGAGCAGAGCGGTGAAGTGTGCTTGCCTAGACAGAAATATGCTTTCACAGTGCAGGCTCATTTTCTCTCGTTATTTGTATACGACTCGCTCTTTCGTCATGCGTGCGCGTAGGTGATGCTGGGCGACCTTGTTCGCGCCATATACTTAGATCGGTAAGGAAGCGGGCGCTGGACATGCGCTGCGTTTAAAGAAAACAAACTTTTTCGAGCAACGTATTTGTGCATGCCAAGCGGGAGACGAGCGGCCGCCCGCTTGGCGATTTGAGCGGTGCATCGCGTATTTGTCGAACTCTTCGCCGCCAGATGGAGCCTCCTGTCCTACGTGTGAACATTTGTCCTTTTGGCAGTTTGTGCCACGCGTATTTATGCGCTGTAAGGCGGTTGCGTAATGTCATTGCGTGGAAGCGCCAAAGTGCACAAGACTACCTCTTGCCGCTGCATCCCTGGAAAATCGTAAATGTGAAAGCTGCTGTACAGAAAGATTCCGAATTTGAACCGGCTGCTCCCTCACTCATGTCGCATGTATTGGCACGCGAAGGTAAGAGAAACTGACACGCGCCGGCCGTCGCCATCGCACGGATTTCGCATTCGTGTTGCGTTTAATGAAAGCCAAGCTCGCGCCAATTATTTTACATTTCTCCCACGAAGCCGCCGGGAAATGTGTGCGCCTATGGCCTTGACGTATAGCAAAGCGAGATGATGGCTCAACAGGTAAACAAATGGGGAAGGAGCAGCCGGAGAAAATGTACGGGCCGCTTACTTTGAAGAAACTCGGCACTTTTGGTTATTTCTTTTCTCTTGTTTATGTATGGATTGCGACTGTGAACTCACTGGCATGTGCGTGCAAAGGGAATAGCCGAGGACGAAGCAAGGCGTACACAGTGCGCAATGAGGTCATACGGGTCGTGCGTGTAGCTCGGAGGTGAACTCCAAGTAATGCATCGGAACACACCCAAGAGAAAACAACGGGTTGTCACGAGAGAACTAATGCAGCCATGTAAACGAAGCTTGTTGCATGTGAGAAAAACGTGTGGTGGTGCGGTGACGTTTCTTTTTTTCCTTCCATAATGCACGAGTACTGGCAGGTTAAGAAGTACAAAGTTTCATATCTCAACAATACAAATCGGTACCGCGATCGTGTGAATTGCACACAACAACTAACGCAAGTTCTGTCTAAAAATTTTCATCCCATCGAAAACGCCTCTCATGTCTATGAAGGTATTGTAAAAGTCATACTCACGCATGAATGGTATATCTTATCGAGGCGTATAAATTGTGTTCCCTTTATACATATCGCCTTGTGCAATTAACAGAATTTCCAAATCCGGTTCCATTGCTGCGCGACGGAGCTTTAAAGCGCACACTTGAACTGCTCTTTTTTTTTTTTTTCCTCTCTTCCATTTCACAGTTTTCCACAATCACTGAGAATAATTAAAAAAATGAGGAAGAGCTCGGCATCAGTTGAAAATTGCGCTGTTGCAGGCGCGCGATTTGAACGTTTTCTTTTACACGCAATTAGGCGCACCAAATTCGGTGCGTTAGTTGGCGAGGAAATAGATTTCTGCCGGCGGCTGCCGAGCTGGAGCTTCGCTATAACATGACAACAACGCCGTCGATCCTGTGGCGAAGTTGCGTGCGGGAATGCAATCGAAAAAGCTAGCTGACGAAATGTACGCTCTGTATAGAGCAAAGTGTTGCGTTTGATGATTGTTTGTCAAAACCTTGCAAGTGCGAAAACTGTGTACCGAATACGTGGCACGCGGAAGCCGTGCTTGGGGTCGCGCCTGCGAAGCGTTGGTTGATGCTCCTAACGTGTCTCCTAACGCGCGTTCAACACCTGTCAATATTGTATTCCAAATTCGCTCTTAGAGCGGAAGTACATCGTTTTCTCTGTAACTCTGAAGTGGTGCTGGTAGACCATACGTAAGTTTGTCGTTAATCTTGCGATGCGAATGCGGGCCTCGCGTTCTTCAATGCGTGGACGGGAAAGTGTGGTACTGGCATGTCTGCATATGCGAGAGGGTTTGCTGCCGAGTGCGGCCACACCACGATGTAGTTGCCCCTCGAGAAGGCACCGTGGCGCGCACTTGTAGTTCGTGAAACGAGCAGCAGCATGATCAAAGCAATGCAGTGAACAAGCAATAATGTAGCCTAAACATGCACACCCATCTCCGTCGCGCGCAGATCGCGATAACAGCTCCCATGGCGTTGGGCGTGGAGCGCTAACCACTGTCGAGATTAGTGGTGTGGTCTCACACTCGGCACTGGCAATTCACGACGCGCGGCGGTATAAGCGAGATTGTGGTGTTGGCTGAAACGAAAGAGAACAGCGCAGCATGCTGTCGTGTTTAAACTCAATTAAACCGCCTGCGAATGTGCTTTCCTTAGCCGCGAACAAGGCGCCCGCGCGAAAACGTGCCTCCTCCAGCATCCTGGCGAACGGCGGCGGCGGCGTGCGCCGCACCGCCCGAGACGGCTGCGCTGGCGCTGGCCAATCGGCGGGTGAGTTGGAGAGGAGAAGAGTAGTGCGGCGAAGCACGACGCGCGCGGCGCAGGGGTCATTTTCACTCCGGCAGTCGACGACTTCGGACGCTCGCTCCGTTCGCCATGGCCAGGACCAAGCAAACCGCCCGTAAGAGCACCGGTGGGAAGGCTCCGCGTAAGCAGCTTGCTACCAAGGCTGCTCGCAAGAGTGCACCTGCCACAGGTGGGGTTAAGAAACCGCATCGGTACAGGCCTGGGACCGTGGCCCTTCGTGAAATTCGCCCGCTACCAGAAGTCGACCGAACTTCTCATCCGCAAGCGCCGTTCCAGCGCTTGGTGAGGGAAATCGCTCAGGATTTCAAGACCGACCTCCGATTCCAGAGTTCGGCTGTGATGGCCCTTCAGGAGGCCAGCGAGGCCTACCTGGTCGGTCTCTTCGAGGACACCAACCTGTGCGCCATCCACGCCAAGCGCGTTACCATCATGCCGAAGGACATCCAGCTGGCCCGGCGCATCCGTGGCGAGCGCGCCTAAGTTCGGTTCGGCCGCTGTCTGCGCCGCAGCCTCGGTCAGGCAAGCAACACAAAACGGTCCTTCTCAGGACCACCTACATGTTTGCTTCGGCCACGGGAGCACGCGAGACCACGTACTCCAACCGTACCCTCTCGGTCTGTCTGTTTTGTTGTTATTTTTTATTATCAATATTTTTTCTCTGTGTGTGTGTCTGTGGTGAGCTGCCGGTGCGAGGTGGTGCCTCGTTTCGGATGCATATGGTAAGTATTGCGCGCGCTCGAGCAAGACGAGAGAGAGGAAAAAAAAAAAGAAACAAAATGCGCGTTCGTTGCAAAACGGTTCGCGCATTCATGCGAAGAAGCCGCGCACGAAGACGAAATTAATGCGGCCGATGTTGCGTGCAAGCTTTTGTGTATTGGTATGCCATGCATGCGTTTGTTCACGTTCCTCATGCATACCTGCCTGGCTCATAAGTGCATGCTGGTTGCGGATATGGGCCATTTTTTGTTTGTTTTCAAGGGCCCGATCGCCTATCACATTCCACTACGCGAATCGTACGCTACTTGCAGTGAGGCTCGTCCCTGTGCGCCCCGGACACCCTGAAGCTCGCTTTCTATCTACATTCGTGCACTGACATGCCAGCTAGCTAGCAGCAGCGTCAGTTCAACAGGCACGGTTGCGCTAATTCAAACAGAGGGAAACGGGCGCAGAGAACGGGATTGCCAAGCAAAACCCTGCCGTCACACGCATTTCGGTGGTCCTGACAAGGACCGTTGGGTTGTGCGACGAGCGCGACTGTAGTCCGGCGGCTGGGAGCTGCTCGCTTACGCCTTCTTCTCGGTCTTCTTTGGGAGAAGCACAGCTTGGATGTTGGGCAAGACGCCGCCCTGCGCGATCGTCACGCCGGAGAGCAGCTTGTTCAGCTCCATCTGTCTCGCGTGTG
>NW_027315425.1:10000-22500 GCF_023375885.2 Dermacentor andersoni | reverse complement strand
CTTCAGCTCGGCCAACGGGGCACCCACGCTCTCGAAGGAGACATTTTCCGTTTCGCGGCAATTCTCCGCCGTGCCGTGACTCTTCTCGCTCGCAGACTGCGCTGTCGCGTCGAACCGCTTTCGGGGGCCACCCTTCTCCTCCCCGCTCCTCGCAAGAATCTGCCGATTCCCATTCCTGCGACGAAGCCCGGAAGGGCGCCCACACAACTGCGGTGACGTGAACGAGCGACCAGCTCTGGAGCTCGACGTACTTCGAAGGCAAACAGCGCAAATTGCGATCGCGCTGGCTTTGCGCACGGCGCGGGAATCGGCCGGCGTTTCATTCCCACGTTTTCCGTGCACGCAAGCGTGCGCTTCCGACTCTCTCGCAAACGTGCGCGCTACATGGCAACAGACGTTCGCGCCTCGTGCTTGGACCGCTCTTTCCCTGCAGGTATCCGACTCCATCCTGCGGCGGTCTTGCTAGAGGCGCGCACTCGTCACGCTGCAGTAGTAATGCCTCGTTTCCGTCTTTTCGAAGAATTGGCACAACGGTTTGCCACCGTCTCCCTCTCGTGAGGCCGCTGGCGCGTGGCTTTAGCGCTCAACGTACTGTCCATGATGCCGACGCGGTCAAAACGAGTCGACGGACGCACGTTCCCTGTGCGCCGAAGTCTCTCTTGATATGTGATCCGACCCTCAGACAGACGAAGCCAAGGGAAGACCCAAGGCCGCAATGTGCGTTCAAAGAATCAGTGCTCAGTGTGTCCTGCAATTCACACCAAGTCTCGCAGCTGGCTGCGTTCTTCATCGACCCGAGAACCGAGTGATCCACCGCTTAGAGTCGTGAAAAATAGTTTGTTCAATTCAGTACAGTACAACCAGGGTTTTAGGCACGTGGCGTCTCCCTGTGTGTGGTTTCGAAGAGCGCCTTTCGGCGTGCGCTCCTCCAGTCTCGCTCTTTCGGCGGCCGCGTCTCAGCAGCTGAAAGCCTAATGGCACTCCACTCCTGCTACTCGCGCGTGTGTTTTGCGCCCACGCCTTCCTCGCTTGCCCTCGAGGTAGCTTATGCCGTTTGCGCGCACTCGAAGCCGGTTTTACCTGCCATCCAACCACCGGACCCGTGTGTCTCGTGTGCACGTTCACATCGCTCCACTAAAAATTGCAAAGAGCGACAGAGCCATGATTAGGGCTAAGCCGCTGTGGAGTCTTTAACGGCTACACGGCCACGGGCAGGGCTTCACCCCCATCGACGTGCTTCGCTTCAGTCAGCAGTAGGTTCATAGAAGGGCCTCAAACACACACACACTTTCGCATCGGCAGATCGCCGCAGCATAACCGCTGTTGATCCAACAGCCTACTTGAGACGAAAGACAAGAGCCCGGCGCGCGTACTCGCGCAGCTCTCCAAAACCACTCGGCCAGTGCCAGGGACGGCTCCCTGCGCCGGCGCCACAACAAGTCTACTTGAGGCGGAAGACGAAGCCAGCAAGGGCCTGGCCGCAAGTGCGTTCGAATCCGGGACTACAGTCCCTCGTCTGTCCGTACTTCCTCTTTCGACGTGCGGCGCCTTCCCAAAGCGCACAAGTCCGCTAACCGCAGAACGCTTCCGACGTAGCAAAGCCGCGTTTCCTTCGGTACTTCGCAGCAACGCCGCCTTTCCCTCGGCGGCGGGCGAATAGCCTGCAGACGTCGTCGCATTAAACCGCGATCTCGACACCTCGCGCGTCACGAGCAGGAGCCGACCGGCAGCCTCCGGCCCTTTCGGACTCGGTGGCATTTGCCGCGGAGGACGGGAGAGCACTTTAGGCCACGGTTCCTTCCGTACTTGGCAGCCGCACCCTCATACCGACAGTTCCATGACCGACCGAGCGCCACACCGTTCCTTTAGTACTTGGGCGGCAACAAAGTCGGGTCGTTACTCCATACTCGCCGCAGGAAGCGACCGGCAGCCGCCAGACTTTTCAGACTCGGCAGCGTTTGCCGCGGAGGACGGGAGAGCGCTCGCACCACGGTTCCGTGTGTGTACTAAGCGGCAGCGGCATTAGCTCTCGACCGTCAGTTCCTTGACCGACCGCACGCTTCGCCGTTCCCCTCGTACTGGGCAAAGCAGCAGGTCGGGTCGTCTTACTCCCATTCCGCGCAAGAGCGCCAAAGCGGACAGAAAGCCCACCCAGTGTGCGTTACGCCGTTTCTACCCGCGGGCGCGGCCAAGCCAACCGTCCAAGGTTGCAGCCGGCGTCCACTGGGCGCAACAAATTTGGCACGGGGCGCCCCTCAAAATTCAGGCAGTCCCCGGCATGTTCGGGTATAGCCGTCCCCGCGTCCAAGCGGGGCCAGCGGCGGAAAGCGTCGGGCGCAGCGAGCTGCTTCACCCACACGGGGTAGAAACAATGGCGCTCGCCACCCTTCACAATCCGGTAATGATCCTTCCGCAGGTTCACCTACGGAAACCTTGTTACGACTTTTACTTCCTCTAAATGATCAAGTTTGGTCATCTTTCCAACAGACCGGCGCAACCGAAAGGCCGCGCCGGACATCGGTCCGAAGACCTCACTAAATCATTCAATCGGTAGTAGCGACGGGCGGTGTGTACAAAGGGCAGGGACGTAATCAACGCGAGCTTATGACTCGCGCTTACTGGGAATTCCTCGTTCAAGGGGAACAATTGCAAGCCCCTATCCCAATCACGAAAGAAGTTCCACGGGTTACCCAGTCTTTTCAGACAGGGATAAAGACACGCTGCTTCCTTCAGTGTAGCGCGCGTGCGGCCCCGGACATCTAAGGGCATCACAGACCTGTTATTGCTCTGTTTCGTGCGGCTAGGAGCCGCTTGTCCCTCTAAGAAGGTTGTAAGGTGCTGGGAACCCCGCACCTATTTAATAGGCTAGAGTCTCGTTCGTTATCGGAATTAACCAGACAAATCGCTCCACCAACTAAGAACGGCCATGCACCACCATCCACCGAATCAAGAAAGAGCTCTCAATCTGTCAATCCTCCCAGTGTCCGGGCCGGGTAAGTTTTCCCGTGTTGAGTCAAATTAAGCCGCAGGCTCCACTCCTGGTGGTGCCCTTCCGTCAATTCCTTTAAGTTTCAGCTTTGCAACCATACTTCCCCCGGAACCCAAACACTTTGGTTTCCCGGAAGCTGCCCGCCGAGTCATTTGAGTAACTCAGGCGGATCGCTGGTTGGCATCGTTTATGGTCAGAACTAGGGCGGTATCTGATCGCCTTCGAACCTCTGACTTTCGTTCTTGATCAAAGAAAACATTCTTGGCAAATGCTTTCGCAGTAGTTCGTCTTGCGACGGTCCAAGAATTTCACCTCTAGCGCCGCAATACGAATGCCCCCGTCTGTCCCTCTTAATCATTACCTCGTATTCCAAAAACCAACAGAACAGAAACGAGGTCTTGTTCTATTATTCCATGCAAGTTTATTCAGGCGACTCGCCTGCGTTGAGCACTCTAATTTTTTCAAAGTAAAAGCACCGGCCTTCTCGAGGCACACAATGAAGTGCACCAAGAAAGGACCGGCATGATGTTCAGTCCGAGCCGTCGCATCGGGTAGATGCACTACTCGTCTGGAACTGAGATCCAACTACGAGCTTTTTAACCGCAGCAGCTTTAGTATACGCTATTGGAGCTGGAATTACCGCGGCTGCTGGCACCAGACTTGCCCTCCAATTGATCCTCGTTAAAGGATTTAGAGTGTACTCATTTCAATTACGGGGCCTCAAAAGAGTCCCGTATTGTTATTTTTCGTCACTACCTCCCCGTGCCGGGAGTGGGTAATTTGCGCGCCTGCTGCCTTCCTTGGATGTGGTAGCCGTTTCTCAGGCTCCCTCTCCGGAATCGAACCCTGATTCTCCGTTACCCGTAACAACCATGGTAAGCAAGTAACCTACCATCGAAAGTTGATAAGGCAGACACTTGAAAGAAACGTCGCCGGCTCGTGGCCATGCGATCAGCACAAAGTTATCCAGAGTCACCACACAATACGGGCCGAAACCCGATCGATCTTGGTCTAATAAAAGCACCCGTCGCCCAAAGGGCTTCAGGCTCACTGCATGTATTAGCTCTAGAATTGCCACAGTTATCCAAGTAGGAAGAAACGATCTAAGGAACCATAACTGATTTAATGAGCCATTCGCGGTTTCGCCTTATTTCGGCATGTACTTAGACATGCATGGCTTAATCTTTGAGACAAGCATATGATTACTGGCAGGATCAACCAGGTAATCGTTCAACTGCGCGTCCAGCCTTTCAAGCAGGCCGGACGCCGTTTTTGCGATGCCGAGGCCACCTTCAGGCGCCCCAACACGCTTCGTTCTCGCAAAGGGTAGCACTTTGCACAGTCCGAGACGACGGCGTTCGAGCTCGCAACGGCGCCCTCCCCGCAGGGCCGGGTATCGCCACGCGGCAAGAAGCACGCAACATTCTCGATAGACCGGTTGTGTCGACTCGATCGCGGCTTGCGGTTTCTCTCGAGCCCGCAGCACTGGTGGACCGACCGACACTTGCAACGTAGCCGAGACGGCAAAGCCGCTAGGCGACGGGTCACGCCCGCGCCTTCGGCGCTTTCGTATTTGATTCGTCCGAGGACGATGCGGAACACACTTCGATATCGTGGAAAAAGCGTCGTCCGACAACCAGCCCCTAACGCATCAAGCGGATGAGGCTGCAGACGTCAGCTGTGGGATCCACGGGAGCGATACCGGGGACACGCTTGACGGGCACGAAGCCCGCCGCATATCAAACACCCAGGTCGCTTTGGGGGCGACTGCTCTCTGGGACCCCCATATAATAGCAGCGATAAGTACCCAGACCTCCATGGGGCCGTACTCGTGCCACTTTCGACGAGCGTTTGGCGAAAATCGTGCCGCCTCGTAACGCCGCGAGCAAGATTGAAAGCTTACGTCGGCAGCACAATGCCGAAGTCGTGAAAGCGCAGCGCGTCCACCGAATGCGCGAACGGCAATTTCTCGCCAATGGCCAGTACGGTTTCCTGCACAATTGCCTGTCTGTCGCCCTACGGGGCCCCCGGCCGATCGATTCGAGGCACGCTAGCACGGCCCCTTCGCCATTTCCGAGCACGAGTGCGAACAGTGCGGGCGGCGTGCTCGACGCCCCGGCTGACGTCGTTTCGGACTTTGTCTCTTCGCGTGCTCGCGGCAACGCCGCGGCCAACGACGACGTCTGCGCGGTTCTTTGCCGGTTCCCGGCGTGCTACAGTGCAGCCCTCTGCAGGGTGACACCGGCTCCGTCGTGGCCGTGCGGCGGCTTGTACGCAAAAGTTGCGTCAAAGGCGTCGCGCTCGCGCCGCCCCGGCACACGCGGTTTCGGACTTTGTCTCTTCCAGCGCTCGCGTAGTCGTGGGCACGATTGTCGACGTCGCAACGGTGCGCGGACACCGCCACGAGCACGCGCAAGACGAAAATCGCACTACGGTACAATGTCGGCCGGGGCCGTACGGCCCCTTACAGTAGCAGCGATAAGTGCCCAGACCTCCATGGGGCCGTACTCGTGCGACGCGGCGGCGTACTGCGCCGAGCCGAGCGCCAATATTTGGCTTTTGCAGGGCGGATTCGAGCTCTGGCGATCGCCGCGGTACCGCCGCTCACCGATTCAAGGCACGCTAGCGCGGCCCCTTCGCCATTTCCGAGCACGCGTGCGAACAGTGCGGGCGGCGTGCTCGACGCCCCGGCTGACGTCGTTTCGGACTTTGTCTCTTCGCGTGCTCGCGGCAACGCCGCGGCCAACGACGACGTCTGCGCGGTTCTTTGCCGGTTCCCGGCGTGCTACAGTGCAGCCCTCTGCAGGGTGACACCGGCTCCGTCGTGGCCGTGCGGCGGCTTGTACGCAAAAGTTGCGTCAAAGGCGTCGCGCTCGCGCCGCCCCGGCACACGCGGTTTCGGACTTTGTCTCTTCCAGCGCTCGCGTAGTCGTGGGCACGATTGTCGACGTCGCAACGGTGCGCGGACACCGCCACGAGCACGCGCAAGACGAAAATCGCACTACGGTACAATGTCGGCCGGGGCCGTACGGCCCCTTACAGTAGCAGCGATAAGTGCCCAGACCTCCATGGGGCCGTACTCGTGCGACGCGGCGGCGTACTGCGCCGAGCCGAGCGCCAATATTTGGCTTTTGCAGGGCGGATTCGAGCTCTGGCGATCGCCGCGGTACCGCCGCTCACCGATTCAAGGCACGCTAGCGCGGCCCCTTCGCCATTTCCGAGCACGCGTGCGAACAGTGCGGGCGGCGTGCTCGACGCCCCGGCTGACGTCGTTTCGGACTTTGTCTCTTCGCGTGCTCGCGGCAACGCCGCGGCCAACGACGACGTCTGCGCGGTTCTTTGCCGGTTCCCGGCGTGCTATAGTGCAGCCCTCTGCAGGGCGACACCGGCTCCGTCGTGTCCGTGCGGCGGCTTGTACGCAAAAGTTGCGTCAAAGGCGTCGCGCTCGCGCCGCCCCGGCACACGCGGTTTCGGACTTTGTCTCTTCCAGCGCTCGCAACCATGTCGGGGCCGACGCCGACGACTGCGTGGTGTTTCAACGATTGCCGGCGTGACACAATGCAGCTGCGTGCGGGATGCCAGCGATTCCGTCGTGTCCGTGCGGCGGCTTGTACGCAAAAGTTGCGTCAAAGGCGTCGCGCTCGCGCCGCCCCGGCACACGCGGTTTCGGACTTTGTCTCTTCCAGCGCTCGCGTAGTCGTGGGCACGATTGTCGACGTCGGAACGGTGCGCGGACACCGCCACGAGCACGCGCAAGACGAAAATCGCACTACGGTACAATGTCGGCCGGGGCCGTACGGCCCCTTACAGTAGCAGCGATAAGTGCCCAGACCTCCATGGGGCCGTACTCGTGCGACGCGGCGGCGTACTGCGCCGAGCCGAGCGCCAATATTTGGCTTTTGCAGGGCGGATTCGAGCTCTGGCTATCGCCGCGGTACCGCCGCTCACCGATTCAAGGCACGCTAGCGCGGCCCCTTCGCCATTTCCGAGCACGCGTGCGAACAGTGCGGGCGGCGTGCTCGACGCCCCGGCTGACGTCGTTTCGGACTTTGTCTCTTCGCGTGCTCGCGGCAACGCCGCGGCCAACGACGACGTCTGCGCGGTTCTTTGCCGGTTCCCGGCGTGCTATAGTGCAGCCCTCTGCAGGGCGACACCGGCTCCGTCGTGTCCGTGCGGCGGCTTGTACGCAAAAGTTGCGTCAAAGGCGTCGCGCTCGCGCCGCCCCGGCACACGCGGTTTCGGACTTTGTCTCTTCCAGCGCTCGCGTAGTCGTGGGCACGATTGTCGACGTCGGAACGGTGCGCGGACTACGCCACGAGCACGCGCAAGCCGAAAATCGCACTACGGTACAATGTCGGCCGGGGCCGTACGGCCCCTTACAGTAGCAGCGATAAGTGCCCAGACCTCCATGGGGCCGTACTCGTGCGACGCGGCGGCGTACTGCGCCGAGCCGAGCGCCAATATTTGGCTTTTGCAGGGCGGATTCGAGCTCTGGCGATCGCCGCGGTACCGCCGCTCACCGATTCAAGGCACGCTAGCGCGGCCCCTTCGCCATTTCCGAGCACGCGTGCGAACAGTGCGGGCGGCGTGCTCGACGCCCCGGCTGACGTCCTTTCGGACTTTGTCTCTTCGCGTGCTCGCGGCAACGCCGCGGCCAACGACGACGTCTGCGCGGTTCTTTGCCGGTTCCCGGCGTGCTATAGTGCAGCCCTCTGCAGGGTGACACCGGCTCCGTCGTGTCCGTGCGGCGGCTTGTACGCAAAAGTTGCGTCAAAGGCGTCGCGCTCGCGCCGCCCCGGCACACGCGGTTTCGGACTTTGTCTCTTCCAGCGCTCGCAACCATGTCGGGGCCGACGCCGACGACTGCGTGGTGTTTCAACGATTGCCGGCGTGACACAATGCAGCTGCGTGCGGGATGCCAGCGATTCCGTCGTGGCGGTGCGGCGGCTTGTACGCAAAAGTTGCGTCAAAGGCGTCGCGCTCGCACCGCCCCGGCACACGTGGTTTCGGACTTTGTCTCTTCGAGCGCTCGCAGCGATGTCGAGGCGATCGCTTACGTCTGCACGGTTTGCGGTGTGCTACAATGCAGCAGTCTGCCGCACTACACCTCTTGGTTGCCGAGGCCAGCACGGCAATTTACTGAAGCGAGCGCATTGCGCCCAGGCGGCAGCGGACTTTGTTGCTTCGGGAGTGCTCTTGCTGTAAAATTTGAACGGCTGCAGCTGCGCGAAGCAAGTGTACCTATTTTCACTCTCTCTCTGTCTGCCTTTGAGGCGACTGTAATTTCACTTTAAACGCAACTGGAGGCGGGAGCAACCTGATGAGAGTAGGTGGACTTCGGTACATGTAATTTAGAAATTGCTTTCAAGCTTTGAGGACATACACCTTCGCGCCATCTGCTTTCCCCGTCTCTTTGGCACTTTATAGTATGTGCTGCATGCTCTGCATTCCAAAGAAACACGCCTGTCTCTCTCCCTCTCTCACGTTCTTCTTCTTTTTGTAGCTGCTGTTGTAGAAGATGCTATGCTCTTTAATCGCTGTAACATAGAGTGCTTGCACAAGCCAACAACTTTTGCGTGTTTTTTTTTTTTTTCTCTTCCCAAGACGTTTCTGCCATTATTCACTAACTCTCGTTCTTAGTATGCAATGGAGCGTTAGCTCGCGCCATCTACCTTTCTTTCTGTATTGCAAAGTCCGCAGGTTTTCCTAGTTCCGTACACAGATGGCGCCAATGCGTTTTGGCGCCAGGTTCGAACGACCTCGCTCTACTCGTGTTTGGCATTTGAATGTTTCAAAGGGGTTTGCGACAGGGGGTGGTTCTTGTGCAAGGCTGAGCTTTCCAGCTGCGTTTAAGCTATGCTAGCATGTGTGCGTATATATATATATATATATATATATATATATATATAAATACACAAACACACACACACACACATGCATATATACATACACACACACGGTAATGGTAAAGATGATGAGGTAGCACTTTTTTTTTTCTTTTTTTTACAATGCCTGTGTTTCAGATGGCGATCTTTCTCCCCTCTATGTTTCCGGTTGGAAGGAGTGTGCAGCGTTTTCTATATTTATTTTGTCATTCACTTCTATGTTGCTCGTCTTCGTACATGGGGCATGCTACCTAATTCTACCGGTCGATTCGACACGTTGCGATCCGTCCCGGCCTGTGCCGTATCAAAATTTTCAGTGGGCCTTGCGGTAAATAAAAAGAAATGAAGGAAATGCGCGTAGTATATTACAATTGCACACGGGCTTGAAACGAAGCCCTCAAGGAAGGTCACCTTGAGCGGTCGCATTCAGACGGAAGTAAGCATTCCCCTGGCGCGTTTTTTTTCCGCTCGCCTGTTCCGTTTTCTACGAGGTTGCCTTGGTTGGTTTCGCGTTACAAGCAAGCTTGCACTCGGGTCTCGTTTCTACGCGACAGCGTTTCGTTAACAGCGAAAGACTGAGGCGTTGCGAATTCATCCGTGAGATAGGGAGCGTTGAGTCTGTACACAGGCTGAATTTTATAATATTGCCCACGCTGTTGCTGAGGTTACCCATGTCGGCAGGGCGCCCACAAGGCAGTAGTACAATGAAGTGAAGTGAAGGACATCGCTTCTCGGCCTTTTGGCTAAGATCAAAGTGTAGATTTTTAAAGCCCATGTACGAAGATTTACGAAGCCCATCTACGAAGATTTTTAAAGCCCATGTAGGCACCTCTTAATGATCTTTTATGTTTTAGAGAAGCGTTTTGCCATGTATTTTACACCTTTACAGTTTTAGCCTTTTATCACTAACACCACTAACTAGTTTTTTTAGTCATTTGTTTGCGTTTTTAGATTATACACCTTTTATCCGTTTTTTCCTTGGTTTTGTAACATATTTTTGATGTATTTGTAACTAGCATAAATAAAAAACTCTGTTCTTATCAGCTTAATATCTGATACGGGTTCTATATGGACCCACGATATTAAACCTATTTTTGGAAGTTGGCGGAGTGCTTGAAGCCTGCTTCACCTCCGCCGCAGGTCGGCCCGGTATTGCACTACCTCCGGGATCGGCCCCGCTCACTTAGGTGAGACTTCATTCAATCAAAATGAAGAGCACAAGCTCAACGCGAGCACTGACTTGACACGCACCATTCCTATACTACACGCAACGATGCCGGTTCGCGGACCACGAGAGTAATTAAACTGCCACTCCATCTGTGTGTAGCGTCGCACTTGTTGCGTCGCAAATGGGACAGCCGCTCCAGCAAATTTCTAGTTATGGGCTTCGAGAAAAATTAATGAAAGCAAAAGAAAGAACCAGAATTCCTATTTGTCCGATGTCTCTGAATGATTGTCTCCTGTAAAGAGCCACTTGGGGGGATGGGGGGTAGGATTAGCCGTGGGGTTCGCAATCAATATGAATCCCACTCAAAGCCAACACTGGATTTTGGAGTTCACTATCGCTTGGATCCGTAAACCACCGCGCCCACGCAAGCTCGCCCTGCCGCCGAAATCCGCTGCCCAAGTGGAAGAAAGATTCCCTATGAAAGAAAAATAGAGTGCCCGATTTCTGGCAACTACTGTGC
This sequence comes from Dermacentor andersoni, assembly GCF_023375885.2. Taxonomy (NCBI): domain Eukaryota; kingdom Metazoa; phylum Arthropoda; class Arachnida; order Ixodida; family Ixodidae; genus Dermacentor; species Dermacentor andersoni. The sequence continues at coordinate 11,938 of NW_027315425.1, read as the reverse complement.
AGCCTTTGTGTACACATTTTCGCAGCAGTGGGACCGAGCGCCTCGAAAACAAACTTGTCGTATGCCCGAATGTGGCGAAATATATTCAAGGGTTAAAAGGTGCCTCATCTTTCTAACCTGTATGTTACGAAGACCTGTTGCTACCTTTTCATCATGAACATCATCATCATCATCATCCTGGCTACGCCCACTGCAGGGCAAAGGCATCTCCCATGATCCTCCAAGTACCCCGGTCAGGTGCCGATTGTCGCCATGTAGTCCCTAATCTAATCTGCCCTCCTACCTTTCTGCCACCCCCTGCTACGCTTCCCTCCTCTCGGAATTCAGTCTGTAACCCTTAATGGCCACCGGTTATCTTCCCCCCAGATTGCATGCCCTGCGCATGCCCATTTGTTTTTCCTGGTTTAAACTTTGGTGTCATTAACGAGCGTTTGTTCTCGCACACCCCAATCTGCTCTATTCCGATCCCCCCGTGACGCCACACCCATCATCCTTCTTTCCAGAGCCCGTTGCGTCGCCCTCAGTTACCCTTCGGTAATCCTCAAAGCTTTTTGTTGGGACACTCGTGGCATCTTTCTCGTTTAATGAAGTCAAATTTTTTTCAGTTTTGGGGGAAAACTCAATGAGCTAGGCGCGATTGTGTCCCTGGCGCCGCTCTCAACAAGATGGCGGCGCCCATGCTTTTTGCCTGCAGGTTCGGCCCTACGCAGAACACGCCTGCCGGGCAGTGTAGCCACGTTGAAGGGGCAAAGCGTAGTGCAGTGAAGCGCTTGCTCGGGCGAAAAACGCAAATATGAGCCAAACAGGAATTTCCATTATTGGAAATTCCAGTTCAGTTTGCGCATTGCGTTCGCCTAAGGTAAAGAACACAAATGCGAGTGCCACAGCAGTCAAGTCAAAGCTTAGGATTGCGTACCATTTTTTTTTTTTTTTTCGTGCCTTTTACTCCTGGCCTGCGTGGCCCTAGCGCGCATGCACACGAAAGTAATGAAATGGTGAAAACACGAAATAATGCGGTGCGGCTGTATCATATCTATTTTGTGCGCTTTGTTCTTTGTGGACTACAGCGGTGTGCGTCATGAGAAAGTTTCGGTGCCCTTCTTGGGTGACCAGTGAAGCTATATTTAAAACCACATTGATTTGTACGGTTATTGCTACAAACTGCGTGTGGGTGTTTTTCTTTTTCGCTGCCAACGATGGGTTATCGCAACCGCGATCGGTTCTGCTGCTACGCTAGACGCGTGCTTGCCAACGGTTGGCTCTATACGCGACCCGCGACGCGTGGTCGGCACATTCAAGCAGTCAATTGCAAACCGTTCCAAGAAAAAGGATGTACTCCACTTGCCACCTAGTTCGACGATTGTACTTTCTGACCCTCGAGGAAGCGCCGCCATCCCACGTTTTCTATAATACGATAAGATTCAGAGCGACCGCGACCACTTGTCTTTGTCAATATCTCGGAAACGCTTTCTTTTTCTTTTTTTTTTTAAATCCAGATACTCAGACGCGCCCGTGTTCACGCGCACTTGCTCTCTCCGATAAGCAGGGAAGCTCGGTTGGGGTGGTGTCGGGCCTTGCGCATGCGCTGCTGAGCTCGTCGCTTCGCCGGCCGGTCGATGCTGGCGCGGTACTGGTAATGAACTTCGACGTGCATGGTGAAACGTCACTTTGTATTGCCACTGTAGACTAGCAATGCAATGTGTTTGCGAGCGATTGGATAAATGAGAAAGCGTGCACTGTCTACAGTTTATGCCCCTCTAGAGTAGTGGAAATGTTGCTCCAAGTGTTAGGTTTGTAATTTGCGCCTACGAACATGAACTAAACAAAGAAAATGGTCTGCAGCCGCCTTCGCTTCATAAAATTCCCGTACGAAGAAATTTCCGTGCGCGAATGAGAGAGCAAAAGAGAGAAACCATGCTAAGAAGAATGGCTGCCTTT
>NW_027315425.1:0-2500 GCF_023375885.2 Dermacentor andersoni | reverse complement strand
CGTTTTCCGTGCACGCAAGCGTGCGCTTCCGACTCTCTCGCAAACGTGCGCGCTACATGGCAACAGACGTTCGCGCCTCGTGCTTGGACCGCTCTTTCCCTGCAGGTATCCGACTCCATCCTGCGGCGGTCTTGCTAGAGGCGCGCACTCGTCACGCTGCAGTAGTAATGCCTCGTTTCCGTCTTTTCGAAGAATTGGCACAACGGTTTGCCACCGTCTCCCTCTCGTGAGGCCGCTGGCGCGTGGCTTTAGCGCTCAACGTACTGTCCATGATGCCGACGCGGTCAAAACGAGTCGACGGACGCACGTTCCCTGTGCGCCGAAGTCTCTCTTGATATGTGATCCGACCCTCAGACAGACGAAGCCAAGGGAAGACCCAAGGCCGCAATGTGCGTTCAAAGAATCAGTGCTCAGTGTGTCCTGCAATTCACACCAAGTCTCGCAGCTGGCTGCGTTCTTCATCGACCCGAGAACCGAGTGATCCACCGCTTAGAGTCGTGAAAAATAGTTTGTTCAATTCAGTACAGTACAACCAGGGTTTTAGGCACGTGGCGTCTCCCTGTGTGTGGTTTCGAAGAGCGCCTTTCGGCGTGCGCTCCTCCAGTCTCGCTCTTTCGGCGGCCGCGTCTCAGCAGCTGAAAGCCTAATGGCACTCCACTCCTGCTACTCGCGCGTGTGTTTTGCGCCCACGCCTTCCTCGCTTGCCCTCGAGGTAGCTTATGCCGTTTGCGCGCACTCGAAGCCGGTTTTACCTGCCATCCAACCACCGGACCCGTGTGTCTCGTGTGCACGTTCACATCGCTCCACTAAAAATTGCAAAGAGCGACAGAGCCATGATTAGGGCTAAGCCGCTGTGGAGTCTTTAACGGCTACACGGCCACGGGCAGGGCTTCACCCCCATCGACGTGCTTCGCTTCAGTCAGCAGTAGGTTCATAGAAGGGCCTCAAACACACACACACTTTCGCATCGGCAGATCGCCGCAGCATAACCGCTGTTGATCCAACAGCCTACTTGAGACGAAAGACAAGAGCCCGGCGCGCGTACTCGCGCAGCTCTCCAAAACCACTCGGCCAGTGCCAGGGACGGCTCCCTGCGCCGGCGCCACAACAAGTCTACTTGAGGCGGAAGACGAAGCCAGCAAGGGCCTGGCCGCAAGTGCGTTCGAATCCGGGACTACAGTCCCTCGTCTGTCCGTACTTCCTCTTTCGACGTGCGGCGCCTTCCCAAAGCGCACAAGTCCGCTAACCGCAGAACGCTTCCGACGTAGCAAAGCCGCGTTTCCTTCGGTACTTCGCAGCAACGCCGCCTTTCCCTCGGCGGCGGGCGAATAGCCTGCAGACGTCGTCGCATTAAACCGCGATCTCGACACCTCGCGCGTCACGAGCAGGAGCCGACCGGCAGCCTCCGGCCCTTTCGGACTCGGTGGCATTTGCCGCGGAGGACGGGAGAGCACTTTAGGCCACGGTTCCTTCCGTACTTGGCAGCCGCACCCTCATACCGACAGTTCCATGACCGACCGAGCGCCACACCGTTCCTTTAGTACTTGGGCGGCAACAAAGTCGGGTCGTTACTCCATACTCGCCGCAGGAAGCGACCGGCAGCCGCCAGACTTTTCAGACTCGGCAGCGTTTGCCGCGGAGGACGGGAGAGCGCTCGCACCACGGTTCCGTGTGTGTACTAAGCGGCAGCGGCATTAGCTCTCGACCGTCAGTTCCTTGACCGACCGCACGCTTCGCCGTTCCCCTCGTACTGGGCAAAGCAGCAGGTCGGGTCGTCTTACTCCCATTCCGCGCAAGAGCGCCAAAGCGGACAGAAAGCCCACCCAGTGTGCGTTACGCCGTTTCTACCCGCGGGCGCGGCCAAGCCAACCGTCCAAGGTTGCAGCCGGCGTCCACTGGGCGCAACAAATTTGGCACGGGGCGCCCCTCAAAATTCAGGCAGTCCCCGGCATGTTCGGGTATAGCCGTCCCCGCGTCCAAGCGGGGCCAGCGGCGGAAAGCGTCGGGCGCAGCGAGCTGCTTCACCCACACGGGGTAGAAACAATGGCGCTCGCCACCCTTCACAATCCGGTAATGATCCTTCCGCAGGTTCACCTACGGAAACCTTGTTACGACTTTTACTTCCTCTAAATGATCAAGTTTGGTCATCTTTCCAACAGACCGGCGCAACCGAAAGGCCGCGCCGGACATCGGTCCGAAGACCTCACTAAATCATTCAATCGGTAGTAGCGACGGGCGGTGTGTACAAAGGGCAGGGACGTAATCAACGCGAGCTTATGACTCGCGCTTACTGGGAATTCCTCGTTCAAGGGGAACAATTGCAAGCCCCTATCCCAATCACGAAAGAAGTTCCACGGGTTACCCAGTCTTTTCAGACAGGGATAAAGACACGCTGCTTCCTTCAGTGTAGCGCGCGTGCGGCCCCGGACATCTAAGGGCATCACAGACCTGTTATTGCTCTGTTTCGTGCGGCTAGGAGCCGCTTGTCCCTCTAAGAAGG
>NW_027315424.1:0-29462 GCF_023375885.2 Dermacentor andersoni | reverse complement strand
CATCTTGTGGTTTTGCAGAAAACTTCAATCTCGTCTACCAAAAGATGCATGTGCATGCTTAAAACGCGTTTTCGCACAAATCCGTGCGCGGGTGCTAAAAAGAGCAGCATCGGCATGCTTAGCACGTCGTTTGGTAGAAATCCACGTGCGCGTTCAGCCAAGAGCACCATTTGCATGCACATCTTGTGGTTTTGCAGAAAACTTCATCCGCGTCCACCAAAAGATGCATGTGCATGCTTAAAACGCGTTTTCGCACGAATCCGTGCGCGGGTGCTAAAAAGAGCAGCATCGGCATGCTTAGCACGTTGTTTGGTAGAAATCCACGTGCGCGTTCTGCGAAAAGCACCATTTGCATGCACATCTTGTGATTTTGCAGAAAACTTCAATCTCGTCTACCAAAAGATGCATGTGCATGCTTAAAACGCGTTTTCGCACAAATCCGTGCGCGGGTGCTAAAAAGAGCAGCATGGGCATGCTTAGCACGTCGCTTGGTAGAAATCCACGTGCGCGTTCTGCCAAAAGCACCATTTGCATGCACATCTTGTGGTTTTGCAGAAAACTTCATCCGCGTCTACCAAAAGATGCATGTGCATGCTTAAAACGCGTTTTCGCGCGAATCCGTGCGCGGGTGCTAAAAAGAGCAGCATCGGCATGCTTAGCACGTCGTTTGGTAGAAATCCACGTGCGCGTTCTGCCAAGAGCACCATTTGCACGCACATCTTGTGGTTTTGCAGAAAACTTCATCCGCGTCTACCAAAAGATGCATGTGCATGCTTAAAACGCGTTTTCGCACGAATCCGTGCGCGGGTGCTAAAAAGAACAGCATCGGCATGCTTAGCACGTCGTTTGGTAGAAATCCACGTGCGCGTTCTGCCAAAAGCACCATTTGCATGCACATCTTGTGGTTTTGCAGAAAACTTCATCCGCGTCTAGCAAAAGATGCATGTGCATGCTTAAAACGCGTTTTAGCACGAATCCGTGCGCGGGTGCTAAAAAGAGCAGCATCGGCATGCTTAGCACGTTGTTTGGTAGAAATCCACGTGCGCGTTCTGCGAAAAGCACCATTTGCATGCACATCTCGTGGTTTTGCAGAAAACTTCAATCTCGTCTACCAAAAGATGCATGTGCATGCTTAAAACGCGTTTTCGCACAAATCCGTGCGCGGGTGCAAAGAAGAGCAGCATCGGCATGCTTAGCACGTCGTTTGGTAGAAATCCACGTGCGCGTTCTGCCAAAAGCACCATTTGCATGCACATCTTGTGGTTTTGCAGAAAACTTAATCCGCGTCTACCAAAAGATGCATGTGCATGCTTAAAACGCGTTTTCGCACGAATCCGTGCGCGGGTGCTAAAAAGAGCAGCATCGGCATGCTGAGCACGTTGTTTGGTAGAAATCCACGTGCGCGTTCTGCGAAAAGCACCATTTGCATGCACATCTTGTGCTTTTGCAGAAAACTTCAATCTCGTCTACCAAAAGATGCATGTGCATGCTTAAAACGCGTTTTCGCTCGAATCCGTGCGCGGGTGCTAAAAAGAGCAGCATCGGCATGCTTAGCACGTTGTTTGGTAGAAATCCACGTGCGCGTTCTGCGAAAAGCACCATTTGCTTGCACATCTTGTGCTTTTGCAGAAAACTTCAATCTCGTCTACCAAAAGATGCATGTGCATGCTTAAAACGCGTTTTCGCACGAATCCGTGCGCGGGTGCTAAAAAGAGCAGCATCGGCATGCTTAGAACGTTGTTTGATAGAAATCCACGTGCGCGTTCTGCGAAAAGCACCATTTGCTTGCACATCTTGTGGTTTTGCAGAAAACTTCAATCTCGTCTACCAAAAGATGCATGTGCATGCTTAAAACGCGTTTTCGCACGAATCCGTGCGCGGGTGCTAAAAAGAGCAGCATCGGCATGCTTAGCACGTTGTTTGGTAGAAATCCACGTGCGCGTTCTGCGAAAAGCACTATTTGCAGGCACATCTTGTGGTTTTGCAGAAAACTTCAATCTCGTCTACCAAAAGATGCATGTGCATGCTTAAAACGCGTTTTCGCACGAATCCGTGCGCGGGTGCTAAAAAGAGCAGCATCGGCATGCTTAGCACGTTGTTTGGTAGAAATCCACGTGCGCGTTCTGCGAAAAGCACCATTTGCATGCACATCTTGTGGTTTTGCAGAAAACTTCATCCGCGTCTACCAAAAGATGCATGTGCATGCTTAAAACGCGTTTTCGCGCGAATCCGTGCGCGGGTGCTAAAAAGAGCAGCATCGGCATGCTTAGCACGTCGTTTGGTAGAAATCCACGTGCGCGTTCTGCCAAGAGCACCATTTGCACGCACATCTTGTGGTTTTGCAGAAAACTTCATCCGCGTCTACCAAAAGATGCATGTGCATGCTTAAAACGCGTTTTCGCACGAATCCGTGCGCGGGTGCTAAAAAGAGCAGCATCGGCATGCTTAGCACGTTGTTTGGTAGAAATCCACGTGCGCGTTCTGCGAAAAGCACCATTTACATGCACATCTTGTGGTTTTGCAGAAAACTTCATCCGCGTCTACCAAAAGATGCATGTGCATGCTTGAAACGCGTTTTCGCACGAATCCGTGCGCGGGTGCTAAAAAGAGCAGCATCGGCATGCTTAGCACGTTGTTTGGTAGAAATCCACGTGCGCGTTCTGCGAAAAGCACCATTTGCATGCACATCTTGTGGTTTTGCAGAAAACTTCAATCTCGTCTACCAAAAGATGCATGTGCATGCTTAAAACGCGTTTTCGCACAAATCCGTGCGCGGGTGCTAAAAAGAGCAGCATGGGCATGCTTAGCACGTCGCTTGGTAGAAATCCACGTGCGCGTTCTGCCAAAAGCACCATTTGCATGCACATCTTGTGGTTTTGCAGAAAACTTCATCCGCGTCTACCAAAAGATGCATGTGCATGCTTAAAACGCGTTTTCGCGCGAATCCGTGCGCGGGTGCTAAAAAGAGCAGCATCGGCATGCTTAGCACGTCGTTTGGTAGAAATCCACGTGCGCGTTCTGCCAAGAGCACCATTTGCACGCACATCTTGTGGTTTTGCAGAAAACTTCATCCGCGTCTACCAAAAGATGCATGTGCATGCTTAAAACGCGTTTTCGCACGAATCCGTGCGCGGGTGCTAAAAAGAGCAGCATCGGCATGCTTAGCACGTTGTTTGGTAGAAATCCACGTGCGCGTTCTGCGAAAAGCACCATTTGCATGCACATCTTGTGGTTTTGCAGAAAACTTCATCCGCGTCTACCAAAAGATGCATGTGCATGCTTAAAACGCGTTTTCGCACAAATCCGTGCGCGGGTGCTAAAAAGAGCAGCATCGGCATGCTTAGCACCTCGTTTGGTAGAAATCCACGTGCGCGTTCTGCGAAAAGCACCATTTGCATGCACATCTTGTGGTTTTGCAGAAAACTTCATCCGCGTCTACCAAAAGATGCATGTGCATGCTTAAAACGCGTTTTCGCGCGAATCCGTGCGCGGGTGCTAAAAAGAGCAGCATCGGCATGCTTAGCACGTCGTTTGGTAGAAATCCACGTGCGCGTTCTGCCAAAAGCACCATTCGCATGCACATCTTGTGGTTTTGCAGAAAACTTCAATCTCGTCTACCAAAAGATGCATGTGCATGCTTAAAACGCGTTTTCGCACGAATCCGTGCGCGGGTGCTAAAAAGAGCAGCATCGGCATGCTTAGCACGTCGTTTGGTAGAAATCCACGTGCGCGTTCTGCCAAAAGCACCATTTGCATGCACATCTTGTGGTTTTGCAGAAAACTTCATCCGCGTCTACCAAAAGATGCATGTGCATGCTTAAAACGCGTTTTCGCACGAATCCGTGCGCGGGTGCTAAAAAGAGCAGCATCGGCATGCTTAGCACGTTGTTTGGTAGAAATCCACGTGCGCGCTCTGCGAAAAGCACCATTTGCATGCACATCTTGTGGTTTTGCAGAAAACTTCAATCTCGTCTACCAAAAGATGCATGTGCATGCTTAAAACGCGTTTTCGCACAAATCCGTGCGCGGGTGCTAAAAAGAGCAGCATCGGCATGCTTAGCACGTCGTTTGGTAGAAATCCACGTGCGCGTTCTGCCAAAAGCACCATTTGCATGCACATCTTGTGGTTTTGCAAACTTAATCCGCGTCTACCAAAAGATGCATGTGCATGCTTAAAACGCGTTTTCGCGCGAATCCGTGCGCGGGTGCTAAAAAGAGCAGCATCGGCATGCTTAGCACGTCGTTTGGTAGAAATCCACGTGCGCGTTCTGCGAAAAGCACCATTTGCAGGCACATCTTGTGGTTTTGCAGAAAACTTCAATCTCGTCTACCAAAAGATGCATGTGCATGCTTAAAACGCGTTTTCGCACGAATCCGTGCGCGGGTGCTAAAAAGAGCAGCATCGGCATGCTTAGCACGTTGTTTGGTAGAAATCCACGTGCGCGTTCTGCGAAAAGCACCATTTGCATGCACATCTTGTGGTTTTGCAGAAAACTTCAATCTCGTCTACCAAAAGATGCATGTGCATGCTTAAAACGCGTTTTCGCACGAATTCGTGCGCGGGGTGCTAAAAAGAGCAGCATCGGCATGCTTAGCACGTTGTTTGGTAGAAATCCACGTGCGCGTTCTGCGAAAAGCACCATTTGCATGCACATCTTGTGGTTTTGCAGAAAACTTCAATCTCGTCTACCAAAAGATGCATGTGCATGCTTAAAACGCGTTTTCGCACAAATCCGTGCGCGGGTGCTAAAAAGAGCAGCATCGGCATGCTTAGCACGTCGTTTGGTAGAAATCCACGTGCGCGTTCTGCCAAGAGCACCATTTGCATGCACATCTTGTGGTTTTGCAGAAAACTTCATCCGCGTCTACCAAAAGATGCATGTGCATGCTTAAAACGCGTTTTCGCTCGAATCCGTGCGCGGGTGCTAAAAAGAGCAGCATCGGCATGCTTAGCACGTTGTTTGGTAGAAATCCACGTGCGCGTTCTGCGAAAAGCACCATTTGCATGCACATCTTGTGGTTTTGCAGAAAACTTCAATCTCGTCTACCAAAAGATGCATGTGCATGCTTAAAACGCGTTTTCGCACAAATCCGTGCGCGGGTGCTAAAAAGAGCAGCATGGGCATGCTTAGCACGTCGCTTGGTAGAAATCCACGTGCGCGTTCTGCCAAAAGCACCATTTGCATGCACATCTTGTGGTTTTGCAGAAAACTTCATCCGCGTCTACCAAAAGATGCATGTGCATGCTTAAAACGCGTTTTCGCACGAATCCGTGCGCGGGTGCTAAAAAGAGCAGCATCGGCATGCTTAGCACGTTGTTTGGTAGAAATCCACGTGCGCGTTCTGCGAAAAGCACCATTTGCATGCACATCTTGTGGTTTTGCAGAAAACTACAATCTCGTCTACCAAAAGATGCATGTGCATGCTTAAAACGCGTTTTCGCACAAATCCGTGCGCGGGTGCTAAAAAGAGCAGCATGGGCATGCTTAGCACGTCGCTTGGTAGAAATCCACGTGCGCGTTCTGCCAAGAGCACCATTTGCATGCACATCTTGTGGTTTTGCAGAAAACTTCATCCGCGTCTACCAAAAGATGCATGTGCATGCTTAAAACGCGTTTTCGCACGAATCCGTGCGCGGGTGCTAAAAAGAGCAGCATCGGCATGCTTAGCACGTTGTTTGGTAGAAATCCACGTGCGCGTTCTGCGAAAAGCACCATTTGCATGCACATCTTGTGGTTTTGCAGAAAACTTCAATCTCGTCTACCAAAAGATGCATGTGCATGCTTAAAACGCGTTTTCGCACAAATCCGTGCGCGGGTGCTAAAAAGAGCAGCATGGGCATGCTTAGTACGTCGCTTGGTAGAAATCCACGTGCGCGTTCTGCCAAAAGCACCATTTGCATGCACATCTTGTGGTTTTGCAGAAAACTTCATCCGCGTCTACCAAAAGATGCATGTGCATGCTTAAAACGCGTTTTCGCGCGAATCCGTGCGCGGGTGCTAAAAAGAGCAGCATCGGCATGCTTAGCACGTCGTTTGGTAGAAATCCACGTGCGCGTTCTGCCAAGAGCACCATTTGCACGCACATCTTGTGGTTTTGCAGAAAACTTCATCCGCGTCTACCAAAAGATGCATGTGCATGCTTAAAACGCGTTTTCGCACGAATCCGTGCGCGGGTGCTAAAAAGAACAGCATCGGCATGCTTAGCACGTCGTTTGGTAGAAATCCACGTGCGCGTTCTGCCAAAAGCACCATTTGCATGCACATCTTGTGGTTTTGCAGAAAACTTCATCCGCGTCTACCAAAAGATGCATGTGCATGCTTAAAACGCGTTTTCGCACGAATCCGTGCGCGGGTGCTAAAAAGAGCAGCATCGGCATGCTTAGCACGTTATTTGGTAGAAATCCACGTGCGCGTTCTGCGAAAAGCACCATTTGCATGCACATCTTGTGGTTTTGCAGAAAACTTCAATCTCGTCTACCAAAAGATGCATGTGCATGCTTAAAACGCGTTTTCGCACGAATCCGTGCGCGGGTGCTAAAAAGAGCAGCATCGGCATGCTTAGCACGTTGTTTGGTAGAAATACACGTGCGCGTTCTGCGAAAAGCACCATTTGCATGCACATCTTGTGGTTTTGCAGAAAACTTCAACCTCGTCTACCAAAAGATGCACGTGCATGCTTAAAACGCGTTTTCGCACGAATCCGTGCGCGGGTGCTAAAAAGAGCAGCATCGGCCTGCTTAGCACGTTGTTTGGTAGAAATCCACGTGCGCGTTCTGCGAAAAGCACCATTTGCATGCACATCTTGTGGTTTTGCAGAAAACTTCAATCTCGTCTACCAAAAGATGCATGTGCATGCTTAAAACGCGTTTTCGCACGAATCCGTGCGCGGGTGCTAAAAAGAGCAGCATCGGCATGCTTAGCACGTTGTTTGGTAGAAATCCATGTGCGCGTTCTGCGAAAAGCACCATTTGCATGCACATCTTGTGGTTTTGCAGAAAACTTCAATCTCGTCTACCAAAAGATGCATGTGCATGCTTAAAACGCGTTTTCGCACAAATCCGTGCGCGGGTGCTAAAAAGAGCAGCATCGGCATGCTTAGCACGTCGTTTGGTAGAAATCCACGTGCGCGTTCTGCCAAGAGCACCATTTGCATGCACATCTTGTGGTTTTGCAGAAAACTTCATCCGCGTCTACCAAAAGATGCATGTGCATGCTTAAAACGCGTTTTCGCACAAATCCGTGCGCGGGTGCTAAAAAGAGCAGCATCGGCATGCTTAGCACGTCGTTTGGTAGAAATCCACGTGCGCGTTCTGCCAAAAGCACCATTTGCATGCACATCTTGTGGTTTTGCAGAAAACTTCATCCGCGTCTACCAAAAGATGCATGTGCATGCTTAAAACGCGTTTTCGCACGAATTCGTGCGCGGGTGCTAAAAAGAGCAGCATCGGCATGCTTAGCACGTTGTTTGGTAGAAATCCACGTGCGCGTTCTGCGAAAAGCACCATTTGCATGCACACCTTGTGGTTTTGCAGAAAACTTCAATCTCGTCTACCAAAAGATGCATGTGCATGCTTAAAACGCGTTTTCGCACAAATCCGTGCGCGGGTGCTAAAAAGAGCAGCATCGGCATGCTTAGCACGTCGTTTGGTAGAAATCCACGTGCGCGTTCTGCCAAAAGCACCATTTGCATGCACATCTTGTGGTTTTGCAGAAAACTTAATCCGCGTCTACCAAAAGATGCATGTGCATGCTTAAAACGCGTTTTCGCGCGAATCCGTGCGCGGGTGCTAAAAAGAGCAGCATCGGCATGCTTAGCACGTCGTTTGGTAGAAATCCACGTGCGCGTTCTGCCAAAAGCACCATTTGCATGCACATCTTGTGGTTTTGCAGAAAACCTAAATCTCGTCTACCAAAAGATGCATGTGCATGCTTAAAACGCGTTTTCGCACGAATCCGTGCGCGGGTGCTAAAAAGAGCAGCATCGGCATGCTGAGCACGTTGTTTGGTAGAAATCCACGTGCGCGTTCTGCGAAAAGCACCATTTGCATGCACATCTTGTGCTTTTGCAGAAAACTTCAATCTCGTCTACCAAAAGATGCATGTGCATGCTTAAAACGCGTTTTCGCACGAATCCGTGCGCGGGTGCTAAAAGAGCAGCATCGGCATGCTTAGCACGTTGTTTGGTAGAAATCCACGTGCGCGTTCTGCGAAAAGCACCATTTGCATGCACATCTTGTGGTTTTGCAGAAAACTTCAATCTCGTCTACCAAAAGATGCATGTGCATGCTTAAAACGCGTTTTCGCACAAATCCGTGCGCGGGTGCTAAAAAGAGCAGCATCGGCATGCTTAGCTCGTCGTTTGGTAGAAATCCACGTGCGCGTTCTGCCAAGAGCACCATTTGCATGCACATCTTGTGGTTTTGCAGAAAACTTCATCCGCGTCTACCAAAAGATGCATGTGCATGCTTAAAACGCGTTTTCGCACAAATCCGTGCGCGGGTGCTAAAAAGAACAGCATCGGCATGCTTAGCACGTTGTTTGGTAGAAATCCACGTGCGCGTTCTGCGAAAAGCACCATTTGCATGCACATCTTGTGGTTTTGCAGAAAACTTCAATCTCGTCTACCAAAAGATGCATGTGCATGCTTAAAACGCGTTTTCGCACGAATCCGCTCGCGGGTGCTAAAAAGAGCAGCATCGGCATGCTTAGCACGTTGTTTGGTAGAAATCCACGTGCGCGTTCTGCGAAAAGCACCATTTGCATGCACATCTTGTGGTTTTGCAGAAAACTTCAATCTCGTCTACCAAAAGACGCATGTGCATGCTTAAAACGCGTTTTCGCACGAATCCGTGCGCGGGTGCTAAAAAGAGCAGCATCGGCATGCTTAGCACGTTGTTTGGTAGAAATCCACGTGCGCGTTCTGCGAAAAGCACCATTTGCATGCACATCTTGTGGTTTTGCAGAAAACTTCATCCGCGTCTACCAAAAGATGCATGTGCATGCTTAAAACGCGTTTTCGCACGAATCCGTGCGCGGGTGCTAAAAAGAGCGGCATCGGCATGCTTAGCACGTCGTTTGGTAGAAATCCACGTGCGCGTTCTGCCAAGAGCACCATTTGCATGCACATCTTGTGGTTTTGCAGAAAACTTCATCCGCGTCTACCAAAAGATGCATGTGCATGCTTAAAACGCGTTTTCGCACGAATCCGTGCGCGGGTGCTAAAAAGAGCAGCATCGGCATGCTTAGCACGTCGTTTGGTAGAAATCCACGTGCGCGTTCTGCCAAAAGCACCATTTGCATGCACAACTTGTGGTTTTGCAGAAAACTTCATCCGCGTCTACCAAAAGATGCATGTGCATGCTTAAAACGCGTTTTCGCACGAATCCGTGCGCGGGTGCTAAAAAGAGCAGCATCGGCATGCTTAGCACGTCGTTTGGTAGAAATCCACGTGCGCGTTCTGCGAAAAGCACCATTTGCATGCACATCTTGTGGTTTTGCAGAAAACTTCAATCTCGTCTACCAAAAGATGCATGTGCATGCTTAAAACGCGTTTTCGCACGAATCCGTGCGCGGGTGCTAAAAAGAGCAGCATCGGCATGCTTAGCACGTTGTTTGGTAGAAATCCACGTGCGCGTTCTGCGAAAAGCACCATTTGCATGCACATCTTGTGGTTTTGCAGAAAACTTCAATCTCGTCTACCAAAAGATGCATGTGCATGCTTAAAACGCGTTTTCGCACGAATCCGTGCGCGGGTGCTAAAAAGAGCAGCATCGGCATGCTTAGCACGTTGTTTGGTAGAAATCCACGTGCGCGTTCTGCGAAAAGCACCATTTGCATGCACATCTTGTGGTTTTGCAGAAAACTTCAATCTCGTCTACCAAAAGATGCATGTGCATGCTTAAAACGCGTTTGCATGCTTAAAACGCGTTTTCGCACAAATCCGTGCGCGGGTGCTAAAAAGAGCAGCATCGGCATGCTTAGCACGTCGTTTGGTAGAAATCCACGTGCGCGTTCTGCCAAGAGCACCATTTGCATGCACATCTTGTGGTTTTGCAGAAAACTTCATCCGCGTCTACCAAAAGATGCATGTGCATGCTTAAAAACGCGTTTTCCGCACGAATCCGTGCGCGGGGTGCTAAAAAGAGCAGCATCGGCATGCTTAGCACGTCGTTTGGTAGAAATCCACGTGCGCGTTCTGCGAAAAGCACCATTTGCATGCACATCTTGTGGTTTTGCAGAAAACTTCAATCTCGTCTACCAAAAGATGCATGTGCATGCTTAAAACGCGTTTTCGCACAAATCCGTGCGCGGGTGCTAAAAAGAGCAACATCGGCATGCTTAGCACGTCGTTTGGTAGAAATCCACGTGCGCGTTCTGCCAAGAGCACCATTTGCATGCACATCTTGTGGTTTTGCAGAAAACTTCATCCGCGTCTACCAAAAGATGCATGTGCATGCTTAAAACGCGTTTTCGCACGAATCTGTGCGCGGGTGCTAAAAAGAGCAGCATCGGCATGCTTAGCACGTCGTTTGGTAGAAATCCACGTGCGCGTTCTGCCAAAAGCACCATTTGCATGCACATCTTGTGGTTTTGCAGAAAACTTCATCCGCGTCTACCAAAAGATGCATGTGCATGCTTAAAACGCGTTTTCGCACGAATCCGTGCGCGGGTGCTAAAAAGAGCAGCATCGGCATGCTTAGCACGTTGTTTGGTAGAAATCCACGTGCGCGTTCTGCGAAAAGCACCATTTGCATGCACATCTTGTGGTTTTGCAGAAAACTTCAATCTCGTCTACCAAAAGATGCATGTGCATGCTTAAAACGCGTTTTCGCACGAATCCGTGCGCGGGTGCTAAAAAGAGCAGCATCGGCATGCTTAGCACGTTGTTTGGTAGAAATCCACGTGCGCGTTCTGCGAAAAGCACCATTTGCATGCACATCTTGTGGTTTTGCAGAAAACTTCAATCTCGTCTACCAAAAGATGCATGTGCATGCTTAAAACGCGTTTTCGCACAAATCCGTGCGCGGGTGCTAAAAAGAGCAGCATCGGCATGCTTAGCACGTCGTTTGGTAGAAATCCACGTGCGCGTTCTGCCAAGAGCACCATTTGCATGCACATCTTGTGGTTTTGCAGAAAACTTCATCCGCGTCTACCAAAAGATGCATGTGCATGCTTAAAAACGCGTTTTCGCACGAATCCGTGCGCGGGTGCTAAAAAGAGCAGCATCGGCATGCTTAGCACGTCGTTTGGTAGAAATCCACGTGCGCGTTCTGCGAAAAGCACCATTTGCATGCACATCTTGTGGTTTTGCAGAAAACTTCAATCTCGTCTACCAAAAGATGCATGTGCATGCTTATAAACGCGTTTTCGCACAAATCCGTGCGCGGGTGCTAAAAAAGAGCAACATCGGCATGCTTAGCACGTCGTTTGGTAGAAATCCACGTGCGCGTTCTGCCAAGAGCACCATTTGCATGCACATCTTGGTGGTTTTGCAGAAAACTTCATCCGCGTCTACCAAAAGATGCATGTGCATGCTTAAAACGCGTTTTCGCACGAATCTGTGCGCGGGTGCTAAAAAGAGCAGCATCGGCATGCTTAGCACGTCGTTTGGTAGAAATCCACGTGCGCGTTCTGCCAAAAGCACCATTTGCATGCACATCTTGTGGTTTTGCAGAAAACTTCATCCGCGTCTACCAAAAGATGCATGTGCATGCTTAAAACGCGTTTTCGCACGAATCCGTGCGCGGGTGCTAAAAAGAGCAGCATCGGCATGCTTAGCACGTTGTTTGGTAGAAATCCACGTGCGCGTTCTGCGAAAAGCACCATTTGCATGCACATCTTGTGGTTTTGCAGAAAACTTCAATCTCGTCTACCAAAGATGCATGTGCATGCTTAAAACGCGTTTTCGCACAAATCCGTGCGCGGGTGCTAAAAAGAGCGGCATCGGCATGCTTAGCACGTCGTTTGGTAGAAATCCACGTGCGCGTTCTGCCAAGAGCACCATTTGCATGCACATCTTGTGGTTTTGCAGAAAACTTCATCCGCGTCTACCAAAAGATGCATGTGCATGCTTAAAAACGCGTTTTCGCACGAATCCGTGCGCGGGTGCTAAAAAGAGCAGCATCGGCATGCTTAGCACGTCGTTTGGTAGAAATCCACGTGCGCGTTCTGCCAAAAGCACCATTTGCATGCACATCTTGTGGTTTTGCAGAAAACTTCATCCGCGTCTACCAAAAGATGCATGTGCATGCTTAAAACGCGTTTTCGCACGAATCCGTGCGCGGGTGCTAAAAAGAGCAGCATCGGCATGCTTAGCACGTTGTTTGGTAGAAATCCACGTGCGCGTTCTGCGAAAAGCGCCATTTGCATGCACATCTTGTGGTTTTGCAGAAAACTTCAATCTCGTCTACCAAAAGATGCATGTGCATGCTTAAAACGCGTTTTCGCACGAATCCGTGCGCGGGTGCTAAAAAGAGCAGCATCGGCATGCTTAGCACGTTGTTTGGTAGAAATCCACGTGCGCGTTCTGCGAAAAGCACCATTTGCATGCACATCTTGTGGTTTTGCAGAAAACTTCAATCTCGTCTACCAAAAGATGCATGTGCATGCTTAAAACGGGTTTTCGCACGAATCCGTGCGCGGGTGCTAAAAAGAGCAGCATCGGCATGCTTAGCACGTTGTTTGGTAGAAATCCACGTGCGCGTTCTGCGAAAAGCACCATTTGCATGCACATCTTGTGGTTTTGCAGAAAACTTCAATCTCGTCTACCAAAAGATGCATGTGCATGCTTAAAACGCGTTTTCGCACGAATCCGTGCGGGCGGGTGCTAAAAAGAGCAGCATCGGCATGCTTAGCACGTTGTTTGGTAGAAATCCACGTGCGCGTTCTGCGAAAAGCACCATTTGCATGCACATCTTGTGGTTTTGCAGAAAACTTCAATCTCGTCTACCAAAAGATGCATGTGCATGCTTAAAACGCGTTTTCGCACGAATCCGTGCGCGGGTGCTAAAAAGAGCAGCATCGGCATGCTTAGCACGTTGTTTGGTAGAAATCCACGTGCGCGTTCTGCGAAAAGCACCATTTGCATGCACATCTTGTGGTTTTGCAGAAAACTTCAATCTCGTCTACCAAAAGATGCATGTGCATGCTTAAAAACGCGTTTTCGCACAAATCCGTGCGCGGGTGCTAAAAAAGAGCAGCATCGGCATGCTTAGCACGTCCTTTGGTAGAAATCCACGTGCGCGTTCTGCCAATAGCACCATTTGCATGCACATCTTGTGGTTTTGCAGAAAACTTCATCCGCGTCTACCAAAAGATGCATGTGCATGCTTAAAACGCGTTTTCGCACGAATCCGTGCGCGGGTGCTAAAAAGAGCAGCATCGGCATGCTTAGCACGTCGTTTGGTAGAAATCCACGTGCGCGTTCTGCCAAAAGCACCATTTGCATGCACATCTTGTGGTTTTGCAGAAAACTT
The DNA here is from genome assembly GCF_023375885.2 of Dermacentor andersoni. Taxonomy (NCBI): domain Eukaryota; kingdom Metazoa; phylum Arthropoda; class Arachnida; order Ixodida; family Ixodidae; genus Dermacentor; species Dermacentor andersoni. The sequence continues at coordinate 15,985 of NW_027315424.1, read as the reverse complement.
CATCCGCGTCTACCAAAAGATGCATGTGCATGCTTAAAACGCGTTTTCGCACGAATCCGTGCGCGGGTGCTAAAAAGAGCAGCATCGGCATGCTTAGCACGTTGTTTGGTAGAAATCCACGTGCGCGTTCTGCGAAAAGCACCATTTGCATGCACATCTTGTGGTTTTGCAGAAAACTTCAATCTCGTCTACCAAAAGATGCATGTGCATGCTTAAAACGCGTTTTCGCACAAATCCGTGCGCGGGTGCTAAAAAGAGCAGCATCGGCATGCTTAGCACGTCGTTTGGTAGAAATCCACGTGCGCGTTCTGCCAAGAGCACCATTTGCATGCACATCTTGTGGTTTTGCAGAAAACTTCATCCGCGTCTACCAAAAGATGCATGTGCATGCTTAAAACGCGTTTTCGCACGAATCCGTGCGCGGGTGCTAAAAAGAGCAGCATCGGCATGCTTAGCACGTCGTTTGGTAGAAATCCACGTGCGCATTCTGCCAAAAGCACCATTTGCATGCACATCTTGTGGTTTTGCAGAAAACTTCATCCGCGTCTACCAAAAGATGCATGTGCATGCTTAAAACGCGTTTTCGCACGAATCCGTGCGCGGGTGCTAAAAAGAGCAGCATCGGCATGCTGAGCACGTTGTTTGGTAGAAATCCACGTGCGCGTTCTGCGAAAAGCACCATTTGCTTGCACATCTTGTGCTTTTGCAGAAAACTTCAATCTCGTCTACCAAAAGATGCATGTGCATGCTTAAAACGCGTTTTCGCACGAATCCGTGCGCGGGTGCTAAAAAGAGCAGCATCGGCATGCTTAGCACGTTGTTTGGTAGAAATCCACGTGCGCGTTCTGCGAAAAGCACCATTTGCATGCACATCTTGTGGTTTTGCAGAAAACTTCAATCTCGTCTACCAAAAGATGCATGTGCATGCTTAAAACGCGTTTTCGCACGAATCCGTGCGCGGGTGCTAAAAAGAGCAGCATCGGCATGCTTAGCACGTTGTTTGGTAGAAATCCACGTGCGCGTTCTGCGAAAAGCACCATTTGCATGCACATCTTGTGGTTTTGCAGAAAACTTCAATCTCGTCTACCAAAAGATGCATGTGCATGCTTAAAACGGGTTTTCGCACGAATCCGTGCGCGGGTGCTAAAAAGAGCAGCATCGGCATGCTTAGCACGTTGTTTGGTAGAAATCCACGTGCGCGTTCTGCGAAAAGCATCATTTGCATGCACATCTTGTGGTTTTGCAGAAAACTTCAATCTCGTCTACCAAAAGATGCATGTGCATGCTTAAAACGCGTTTTCGCACGAATCCGTGCGCGGGGTGCTAAAAAGAGCAGCATCGGCATGCTTAGCACGTTGTTTGGTAGAAATCCACGTGCGCGTTCTGCGAAAAGCACCATTTGCATGCACATCTTGTGGTTTTGCAGAAAACTTCAATCTCGTCTACCAAAAGATGCATGTGCATGCTTAAAACGCGTTTTCGCACGAATCCGTGCGCGGGTGCTAAAAAGAGCAGCATCGGCATGCTTAGCACGTTGTTTGGTAGAAATCCACGTGCGCGTTCTGCGAAAAGCACCATTTGCATGCACATCTTGTGGTTTTGCAGAAAACTTCAATCTCGTCTACCAAAAGATGCATGTGCATGCTTAAAACGCGTTTTCGCACAAATCCGTGCGCGGGGTGCTAAAAAGAGCAGCATCGGCATGCTTAGCACGTCCTTTGGTAGAAATCCACGTGCGCGTTCTGCCAATAGCACCATTTGAATGCACATCTTGTGGTTTTGCAGAAAACTTCATCCGCGTCTACCAAAAGATGCATGTGCATGCTTAAAACGCGTTTTCGCACGAATCCGTGCGCGGGTGCTAAAAAGAGCAGCATCGGCATGCTTAGCACGTCGTTTGGTAGAAATCCACGTGCGCGTTCTGCCAAAAGCACCATTTGCATGCACATCTTGTGGTTTTGCAGAAAACTTCATCCGCGTCTACCAAAAGATGCATGTGCATGCTTAAAACGCGTTTTCGCACGAATCCGTGCGCGGGTGCTAAAAAGAGCAGCATCGGCATGCTTAGCACGTTGTTTGGTAGAAATCCACGTGCGCGTTCTGCGAAAAGCACCATTTGCATGCACATCTTGTGGTTTTGCAGAAAACTTCAATCTCGTCTACCAAAAGATGCATGTGCATGCTTAAAACGCGTTTTCGCACAAATCCGTGCGCGGGTGCTAAAAAGAGCAGCATCGGCATGCTTAGCACGTCGTTTGGTAGAAATCCACGTGCGCGTTCTGCCAAGAGCACCATTTGCATGCACATCTTGTGGTTTTGCAGAAAACTTCATCCGCGTCTACCAAAAGATGCATGTGCATGCTTAAAACGCGTTTTCGCACGAATCCGTGCGCGGGTGCTAAAAAGAGCAGCATCGGCATGCTTAGCACGTCGTTTGGTAGAAATCCACGTGCGCGTTCTGCCAAAAGCACCATTTGCATGCACATCTTGTGGTTTTGCAGAAAACTTCATCCGCGTCTACCAAAAGATGCATGTGCATGCTTAAAACGCGTTTTCGCACGAATCCGTGCGCGGGTGCTAAAAAGAGCAGCATCGGCATGCTGAGCACGTTGTTTGGTAGAAATCCACGTGCGCGTTCTGCGAAAAGCACCATTTGCTTGCACATCTTGTGCTTTTGCAGAAAACTTCAATCTCGTCTACCAAAAGATGCATGTGCATGCTCAAAACGCGTTTTCGCACGAATCCGTGCGCGGGTGCTAAAAAGAGCAGCATCGGCATGCTTAGCACGTTGTTTGGTAGAAATCCACGTGCGCGTTCTGCGAAAAGCACCATTTGCATGCACATCTTGTGGTTTTGCAGAAAACTTCAATCTCGTCTACCAAAAGATGCATGTGCATGCTTAAAACGCGTTTTCGCACAAATCCGTGCGCGGGTGCTAAAAAGAGCAGCATCGGCATGCTTAGCGCGTCCTTTGGTAGAAATCCACGTGCGCGTTCTGCCAATAGCACCATTTGAATGCACATCTTGTGGTTTTGCAGAAAACTTCATCCGCGTCTACCAAAAGATGCATGTGCATGCTTAAAACGCGTTTTCGCACGAATCCGTGCGCGGGTGCTAAAAAGAGCAGCATCGGCATGCTTAGCACGTCGTTTGGTAGAAATCCACGTGCGCGTTCTGCCAAAAGCACCATTTGCATGCACATCTTGTGGTTTTGCAGAAAACTTCATCCGCGTCTACCAAAAGATGCATGTGCATGCTTAAAACGCGTTTTCGCACGAATCCGTGCGCGGGTGCTAAAAAGAGCAGCATCGGCATGCTTAGCACGTTGTTTGGTAGAAATCCACGTGCGCGTTCTGCGAAAAGCACCATTTGCATGCACATCTTGTGGTTTTGCAGAAAACTTCAATCTCGTCTACCAAAAGATGCATGTGCATGCTTAAAACGCGTTTTCGCACAAATCCGTGCGCGGGTGCTAAAAAGAGCAGCATCGGCATGCTTAGCACGTCGTTTGGTAGAAATCCACGTGCGCGTTCTGCCAAGAGCACCATTTGCATGCACATCTTGTGGTTTTGCAGAAAACTTCATCCGCGTCTACCAAAAGATGCATGTGCATGCTTAAAACGCGTTTTCGCACGAATCCGTGCGCGGGTGCTAAAAAGAGCAGCATCGGCATGCTTAGCACGTCGTTTGGTAGAAATCCACGTGCGCGTTCTGCCAAAAGCACCATTTGCATGCACATCTTGTGGTTTTGCAGAAAACTTCATCCGCGTCTACCAAAAGATGCATGTGCATGCTTAAAACGCGTTTTCGCACGAATCCGTGCGCGGGTGCTAAAAAGAGCAGCATCGGCATGCTGAGCACGTTGTTTGGTAGAAATCCACGTGCGCGTTCTGCGAAAAGCACCATTTGCTTGCACATCTTGTGCTTTTGCAGAAAAACTTCAATCTCGTCTACCAAAAGATGCATGTGCATGCTCAAAACGCGTTTTCGCACGAATCCGTGCGCGGGTGCTAAAAAGAGCAGCATCGGCATGCTTAGCACGTTGTTTGGTAGAAATCCACGTGCGCGTTCTGCGAAAAGCACCATTTGCATGCACATCTTGTGGTTTTGCAGAAAACTTCAATCTCGTCTACCAAAAGATGCATGTGCATGCTTAAAACGCGTTTTCGCACAAATCCGTGCGCGGGTGCTAAAAAGAGCAGCATCGGCATGCTTAGCACGTCGTTTGGTAGAAATCCACGTGCGCGTTCTGCCAAAAGCACCATTTGCATGCACACTTGTGGTTTTGCAGAAAACTTCAATCTCGTCTACCAAAAGATGCATGTGCATGCTTAAAACGCGTTTTCGCACGAATCCGTGCGCGGGTGCTAAAAAGAGCAGCATCGGCATGCTTAGCACGTTGTTTGGTAGAAATCCACGTGCGCGTTCTGCGAAAAGCACCATTTGCATGCACATCTTGTGGTTTTGCAGAAAACTTCAATCTCGTCTACCAAAAGATGCATGTGCATGCTTAAAACGCGTTTTCGCACGAATCCGTGCGCGGGTGCTAAAAAGAGCAGCATCGGCATGCTTAGCACGTTGTTTGGTAGAAATCCACGTGCGCGTTCTGCGAAAAGCACCATTTGCATGCACATCTTGTGGTTTTGCAGAAAACTTCAATCTCGTCTACCAAAAGATGCATGTGCATGCTTAAAACGCGTTTTCGCACAAATCCGTGCGCGGGTGCTAAAAAGAGCAACATCGGCATGCTTAGCACGTCGTTTGGTAGAAATCCACGTGCGCGTTCTGCCAAGAGCACCATTTGCATGCACATCTTGTGGTTTTGCAGAAAACTTCATCCGCGTTCTACCAAAAGATGCATGTGCATGCTTAAAACGCGTTTTCGCACGAATCCGTGCGCGGGTGCTAAAAAGAGCAGCATCGGCATGCTTAGCACGTCGTTTGGTAGAAATCCACGTGCGCGTTCTGCCAAAAGCACCATTTGCATGCACATCTTGTGGTTTTGCAGAAAACTTCATCCGCGTCTACCAAAAGATGCATGTGCATGCTTAAAACGCGTTTTCGCACGAATCCGTGCGCGGGTGCTAAAAAGAGCAGCATCGGCATGCTTAGCACGTCGTTTGGTAGAAATCCACGTGCGCGTTCTGCGAAAAGCACCATTTGCATGCACATCTTGTGGTTTTGCAGAAAACTTCAATCTCGTCTACCAAAAGATGCATGTGCATGCTTAAAACGCGTTTTCGCACGAATCCGTGCGCGGGTGCTAAAAAGAGCAGCATCGGCATGCTTAGCACGTTGTTTGGTAGAAATCCACGTGCGCGTTCTGCGAAAAGCACCATTTGCATGCACATCTTGTGGTTTTGCAGAAAACTTCAATCTCGTCTACCAAAAGATGCATGTGCATGCTTAAAACGCGTTTTCGCACGAATCCGTGCGCGGGTGCTAAAAAGAGCAGCATCGGCATGCTTAGCACGTTGTTTGGTAGAAATCCACGTGCGCGTTCTGCGAAAAGCACCATTTGCATGCACATCTTGTGGTTTTGCAGAAAACTTCAATCTCGTCTACCAAAAGATGCATGTGCATGCTTAAAACGGGTTTTCGCACGAATCCGTGCGCGGGTGCTAAAAAGAGCAGCATCGGCATGCTTAGCACGTTGTTTGGTAGAAATCCACGTGCGCGTTCTGCGAAAAGCACCATTTGCATGCACATCTTGTGGTTTTGCAGAAAACTTCAATCTCGTCTACCAAAAGATGCATGTGCATGCTTAAAACGCGTTTTCGCACGAATCCGTGCGCGGGTGCTAAAAAGAGCAGCATCGGCATGCTTAGCACGTTGTTTGGTAGAAATCCACGTGCGCGTTCTGCGAAAAGCACCATTTGCATGCACATCTTGTGGTTTTGCAGAAAACTTCAATCTCGTCTACCAAAAGATGCATGTGCATGCTTAAAACGCGTTTTCGCACGAATCCGTGCGCGGGTGCTAAAAAGAGCAGCATCGGCATGCTTAGCACGTTGTTTGGTAGAAATCCACGTGCGCGTTCTGCGAAAAGCACCATTTGCATGCACATCTTGTGGTTTTGCAGAAAACTTCAATCTCGTCTACCAAAAGATGCATGTGCATGCTTAAAACGCGTTTTCGCACAAATCCGTGCGCGGGTGCTAAAAAGAGCAGCATCGGCATGCTTAGCACGTCCTTTGGTAGAAATCCACGTGCGCGTTCTGCCAAGAGCACCATTTGCATGCACATCTTGTGGTTTTGCAGAAAACTTCATCCGCGTCTACCAAAAGATGCATGTGCATGCTTAAAACGCGTTTTCGCACGAATCCGTGCGCGGGTGCTAAAAAGAGCAGCATCGGCATGCTTAGCACGTCGTTTGGTAGAAATCCACGTGCGCGTTCTGCCAAAAGCACCATTTGCATGCACATCTTGTGGTTTTGCAGAAAACTTCATCCGCGTCTACCAAAAGATGCATGTGCATGCTTAAAACGCGTTTTCGCACGAATCCGTGCGCGGGTGCTAAAAGAGCAGCATCGGCATGCTTAGCACGTTGTTTGGTAGAAATCCACGTGCGCGTTCTGCGAAAAGCACCATTTGCATGCACATCTTGTGGTTTTGCAGAAAACTTCAATCTCGTCTACCAAAAGATGCATGTGCATGCTTAAAACGCGTTTTCGCACAAATCCGTGCGCGGGTGCTAAAAAGAGCAGCATCGGCATGCTTAGCACGTCGTTTGGTAGAAATCCACGTGCGCGTTCTGCAAGAGCACCATTTGCATGCACATCTTGTGGTTTTGCAGAAAACTTCATCCGCGTCTACCAAAAGATGCAGGTGCATGCTTAAAACACGTTTTCGCACGAATCCGTGCGCGGGTGCTAAAAAGAGCAGCATCGGCATGCTTAGCACGTCGTTTGGTAGAAATCCACGTGCGCGTTCTGCCAAAAGCACCATTTGCATGCACATCTTGTGGTTTTGCAGAAAACTTCATCCGCGTCTACCAAAAGATGCATGTGCATGCTTAAAACGCGTTTTCGCACGAATCCGTGCGCGGGTGCTAAAAAGAGCAGCATCGGCATGCTGAGCACGTTGTTTGGTAGAAATCCACGTGCGCGTTCTGCGAAAAGCACCATTTGCATGCACATCTCTTGCTTTTGCAGAAAACTTCAATCTCGTCTACCAAAAGATGCATGTGCATGCTTAAAACGCGTTTTCGCACGAATCCGTGCGCGGGTGCTAAAAAGAGCAGCATCGGCATGCTTAGCACGTTGTTTGGTAGAAATCCACGTGCGCGTTCTGCGAAAAGCACCATTTGCATGCACATCTTGTGGTTTTGCAGAAAACTTCAATCTCGTCTACCAAAAGATGCATGTGCATGCTTAAAACGCGTTTTCGCACAAATCCGTGCGCGGGTGCTAAAAAGAGCAGCATCGGCATGCTTAGCACGTCGTTTGGTAGAAATCCACGTGCGCGTTCTGCCAAAAGCACCATTTGCATGCACATCTTGTGGTTTTGCAGAAAACTTCAATCTCGTCTACCAAAAGATGCATGTGCATGCTTAAAACGCGTTTTCGCACGAATCCGTGCGCGGGTGCTAAAAAGAGCAGCATCGGCATGCTTAGCACGTTGTTTGGTAGAAATCCACGTGCGCGTTCTGCGAAAAGCACCATTTGCATGCACATCTTGTGGTTTTGCAGAAAACTTCAATCTCGTCTACCAAAAGATGCATGTGCATGCTTAAAACGCGTTTTCGCACGAATCCGTGCGCGGGTGCTAAAAAGAGCAGCATCGGCATGCTTAGCACGTTGTTTGGTAGAAATCCACGTGCGCGTTCTGCGAAAAGCACCATTTGCATGCACATCTTGTGGTTTTGCAGAAAACTTCAATCTCGTCTACCAAAAGATGCATGTGCATGCTTAAAACGCGTTTTCGCACAAATCCGTGCGCGGGTGCTAAAAAGAGCAACATCGGCATGCTTAGCACGTTGTTTGGTAGAAATCCACGTGCGCGTTCTGCCAAGAGCACCATTTGCATGCACATCTTGTGGTTTTGCAGAAAACTTCATCAGCGTCTACCAAAAGATGCATGTGCATGCTTAAAACGCGTTTTCGCACGAATCCGTGCGCGGGTGCTAAAAAGAGCAGCATCGGCATGCTTAGCACGTCGTTTGGTAGAAATCCACGTGCGGGTTCTGCCAAAAGCACCATTTGCATGCACATCTTGTGGTTTTGCAGAAAACTTCATCCGCGTCTACCAAAAGATGCATGTGCATGCTTAAAACGCGTTTTCGCACGAATCCGTGCGCGGGTGCTAAAAAGAGCAGCATCTGCATGCTTAGCACGTCGTTTGGTAGAAATCCACGTGCGCGTTCTGCGAAAAGCACCATTTGCATGCACATCTTGTGGTTTTGCAGAAAACTTCAATCTCGTCTACCAAAAGATGCATGTGCATGCTTAAAACGCGTTTTCGCACGAATCCGTGCGCGGGTGCTAAAAAGAGCAGCATCGGCATGCTTAGCACGTTGTTTGGTAGAAATCCACGTGCGCGTTCTGCGAAAAGCACCATTTGCATGCACATCTTGTGGTTTTGCAGAAAACTTCAATCTCGTCTACCAAAAGATGCATGTGCACGCTTAAAACGCGTTTTCGCACAAATCCGTGCGCGGGTGCTAAAAAGAGCGGCATCGGCATGCTTAGCACGTCGTTTGGTAGAAATCCACGTGCGCGTTCTGCCAAGAGCACCATTTGCATGCACATCTTGTGGTTTTGCAGAAAACTTCATCCGCGTCTACCAAAAGATGCATGTGCATGCTTAAAACGCGTTTTCGCACGAATCCGTGCGCGGGTGCTAAAAAGAGCAGCATCGGCATGCTTAGCACGTCGTTTGGTAGAAATCCACGTGCGCGTTCTACCAAAAGCACCATTTGCATGCACATCTTGTGGTTTTGCAGAAAACTTCATCCGCGTCTACCAAAAGATGCATGTGCATGCTTAAAACGCGTTTTCGCACGAATCCGTGCGCGGGTGCTAAAAAGAGCAGCATCGGCATGCTTAGCACGTCGTTTGGTAGAAATCCACGTGCGCGTTCTGCGAAAAGCACCATTTGCATGCACATCTTGTGGTTTTGCAGAAAACTTCAATCTCGTCTACCAAAAGATGCATGTGCATGCTTAAAACGCGTTTTCGCACGAATCCGTGCGCGGGTGCTAAAAAGAGCAGCATCGGCATGCTTAGCACGTTGTTTGGTAGAAATCCACGTGCGCGTTCTGCGAAAAGCACCATTTGCATGCACATCTTGTGGTTTTGCAGAAAACTTCAATCTCGTCTACCAAAAGATGCATGTGCATGCTTAAAACGCGTTTTCGCACGAATCCGTGCGCGGGTGCTAAAAAGAGCAGCATCGGCATGCTTAGCACGTTGTTTGGTAGAAATCCACGTGCGCGTTCTGCGAAAAGCACCATTTGCATGCACATCTTGTGGTTTTGCAGAAAACTTCAATCTCGTCTACCAAAAGATGCATGTGCATGCTTAAAACGCGTTTTCGCACAAATCCGTGCGCGGGTGCTAAAAAGAGCAACATCGGCATGCTTAGCACGTCGTTTGGTAGAAATCCACGTGCGCGTTCGGCCAAGAGCACCATTTGCATGCACATCTTGTGGTTTTGCAGAAAACTTCATCCGCGTCTACCAAAAGATGCATGTGCATGCTTAAAACGCGTTTTCGCACGAATCCGTGCGCGGGTGCTAAAAAGAGCAGCATCGGCATGCTTAGCACGTCGTTTGGTAGAAATCCACGTGCGCGTTCTGCCAAAAGCACCATTTGCATGCACATCTTGTGGTTTTGCAGAAAACTTCATCCGCGTCTACCAAAAGATGCATGTGCATGCTTAAAACGCGTTTTCGCACGAATCCGTGCGCCGGTGCTAAAAAGAGCAGCATCGGCATGCTTAGCACGTCGTTTGGTAGAAATTCACGTGCGCGTTCTGCGAAAAGCACCATTTGCATGCACATCTTGTGGTTTTGCAGAAAACTTCAATCTCGTCTACCAAAAGATGCATGTGCATGCTTAAAACGCGTTTTCGCACGAATCCGTGCGCGGGTGCTAAAAAGAGCAGCATCGGCATGCTTAGCACGTTGTTTGGTAGAAATCCACGTGCGCGTTCTGCGAAAAGCACCATTTGCATGCACATCTTGTGGTTTTGCAGAAAACTTCAATCTCGTCTACCAAAAGATGCATGTGCATGCTTAAAACGCGTTTTCGCACGAATTCGTGCGCGGGTGCTAAAAAGAGCAGCATCGGCATGCTTAGCACGTTGTTTGGCAGAAATCCACGTGCGCGTTCTGCGAAAAGCACCATTTGCATGCACATCTTGTGGTTTTGCAGAAAACTTCAATCTCGTCTACCAAAAGATGCATGTGCATGCTTAAAACTCGTTTTCGCACAAATCCGTGCGCGGGTGCTAAAAAGAGCGGCATCGGCATGCTTAGCACGTCGTTTGGTAGAAATCCACGTGCGCGTTCTGCCAAGAGCACCATTTGCATGCACATCTTGTGGTTTTGCAGAAAACTTCATCCGCGTCTACCAAAAGATGCATGTGCATGCTTAAAACGCGTTTTCGCACGAATGCATGCGCGGGTGATAAAAAGAGCAGCATCGGCATGCTTAGCACGTCGTTTGGTAGAAATCCACGTGCGCGTTCTGCCAAAAGCACCATTTGCATGCACATCTTGTGGTTTTGCAGAAAACTTCATCCGCGTCTACCAAAAGATGCATGTGCATGCTTAAAACGCGTTTTCGCACGAATCCGTGCGCGGGTGCTAAAAAGAGCAGCATCGGCATGCTTAGCACGTCGTTTGGTAGAAATCCACGTGGGCGTTCTGCGAAAAGCACCATTTGCATGCACATCTTGTGGTTTTGCAGAAAACTTCAATCTCGTCTACCAAAAGATGCATGTGCATGCTTAAAACGCGTTTTCGCACGAATCCGTGCGCGGGTGCTAAAAAGAGCAGCATCGGCATGCTTAGCACGTTGTTTGGTAGAAATCCACGTGCGCGTTCTGCGAAAAGCACCATTTGCATGCACATCTTGTGGTTTTGCAGAAAACTTCAATCTCGTCTACCAAAAGATGCATGTGCATGCTTAAAACGCGTTTTCGCACAAATCCGTGCGCGGGTGCTAAAAAGAGCAACATCGGCATGCTTAGCACGTCGTTTGGTAGAAATCCACGTGCGCGTTCTGCCAAGAGCACCATTTGCATGCACATCTTGTGGTTTTGCAGAAAACTTCATCAGCGTCTACCAAAAGATGCATGTGCATGCTTAAAACGCGTTTTCGCACGAATCCGTGCGCGGGTGCTAAAAAGAGCAGCATCGGCATGCTTAGCACGTCGTTTGGTAGAAATCCACGTGCGCGTTCTGCCAAAAGCACCATTTGCATGCACATCTTGTGGTTTTGCAGAAAACTTCATCCGCGTCTACCAAAAGATGCATGTGCATGCTTAAAACGCGTTTTCGCACGAATCCGTGCGCGGGTGCTAAAAAGAGCAGCATCGGCATGCTTAGCACGTCGTTTGGTAGAAATCCACGTGCGCGTTCTGCGAAAAGCACCATTTGCATGCACATCTTGTGGTTTTGCAGAAAACTTCAATCTCGTCTACCAGAAGATGCATGTGCATGCTTAAAACGCGTTTTCGCACGAATCCGTGCGCGGGTGCTAAAAAGAGCAGCATCGGCATGCTTAGCACGTTGTTTGGTAGAAATCCACGTGCGCGTTCTGCGAAAAGCACCATTTGCATGCACATCTTGTGTTTTTGCAGAAAACTTCAATCTCGTCTACCAAAAGATGCATGTGCATGCTTAAAACGCGTTTTCGCACGAATCCGTGCGCGGGTGCTAAAAAGAGCAGCATCGGCATGCTTAGCACGTTGTTTGGTAGAAATCCACGTGCGCGTTCTGCGAAAAGCACCATTTGCATGCACATCTTGTGGTTTTGCAGAAAACTTCAATCTCGTCTACCAAAAGATGCATGTGCATGCTTAAAACGCGTTTTTGCACAAATCCGTGCGCGGGTGCTAAAAAGAGCGGCATCGGCATGCTTAGCACGTCGTTTGGTAGAAATCCACGTGCGCGTTCTGCCAAGAGCACCATTTGCATGCACATCTTGTGGTTTTGCAGAAAACTTCATCCGCGTCTACCAAAGATGCATGTGCATGCTTAAAACGCGTTTTCGCACGAATCCGTGCGCGGGTGCTAAAAAGAGCAGCATCGGCATGCTTAGCACGTCGTTTGGTAGAAATCCACGTGCGCGTTCTACCAAAAGCACCATTTGCATGCACATCTTGTGGTTTTGCAGAAAACTTCATCCGCGTCTACCAAAAGATGCATGTGCATGCTTAAAACGCGTTTTCGCACGAATCCGTGCGCGGGTGCTAAAAAGAGCAGCATCGGCATGCTTAGCACGTCGTTTGGTAGAAATCCACGTGCGCGTTCTGCGAAAAGCACCATTTGCATGCACATCTTGTGGTTTTGCAGAAAACTTCAATCTCGTCTACCAAAAGATGCATGTGCATGCTTAAAACGCGTTTTCGCACGAATCCGTGCGCGGGTGCTAAAAAGAGCAGCATCGGCATGCTTAGCACGTTGTTTGGTAGAAATCCACGTGCGCGTTCTGCGAAAAGCACCATTTGCATGCACATCTTGTGGTTTTGCAGAAAACTTCAATCTCGTCTACCAAAAGATGCATGTGCATGCTTAAAACGCGTTTTCGCACGAATCCGTGCGCGGGTGCTAAAAAGAGCAGCATCGGCATGCTTAGCACGTTGTTTGGTAGAAATCCACGTGCGCGTTCTGCGAAAAGCACCATTTGCATGCACATCTTGTGGTTTTGCAGAAAACTTCAATCTCGTCTACCAAAAGATGCATGTGCATGCTTAAAACGCGTTTCCGCACAAATCCGTGCGCGGGTGCTAAAAAGAGCAACATCGGCATGCTTAGCACGTCGTTTGGTAGAAATCCACGTGCGCGTTCGGCCAAGAGCACCATTTGCATGCACATCTTGTGGTTTTGCAGAAAACTTCATCCGCGTCTACCAAAAGATGCATGTGCATGCTTAAAACGCGTTTTCGCACGAATCCGTGCGCGGGTGCTAAAAAGAGCAGCATCGGCATGCTTAACACGTCGTTTGGTAGAAATCCACGTGCGCGTTCTGCCAAAAGCACCATTTGCATGCACATCTTGTGGTTTTGCAGAAAACTTCATCCGCGTCTACCAAAAGATGCATGTGCATGCTTAAAAACGCGTTTTCGCACGAATCCGTGCGCGGGTGCTAAAAAGAGCAGCATCGGCATGCTTAGCACGTCGTTTGGTAGAAATCCACGTGCGCGTTCTGCGAAAAGCACCATTTGCATGCACATCTTGTGGTTTTGCAGAAAACTTCAATCTCGTCTACCAAAAGATGCATGTGCATGCTTAAAACGCGTTTTCGCACGAATCCGTGCGCGGGTGCTAAAAAGAGCAGCATCGGCATGCTTAGCACGTTGTTTGGTAGAAATCCACGTGCGCGTTCTGCGAAAAGCACCATTTGCATGCACATCTTGTGGTTTTGCAGAAAACTTCAATCTCGTCTACCAAAAGATGCATGTGCATGCTTAAAACGTGTTTTCGCACGAATCCGTGCGCGGGTGCTAAAAAGAGCAGCATCGGCATGCTTAGCACGTTGTTTGGCAGAAATCCACGTGCGCGTTCTGCGAAAAGCACCATTTGCATGCACATCTTGTGGTTTTGCAGAAAACTTCAATCTCGTCTACCAAAAGATGCATGTGCATGCTTAAAACGCGTTTTCGCACAAATCCGTGCGCGGGTGCTAAAAAGAGCAGCATCGGCATGCTTAGCACGTCGTTTGGTAGAAATCCACGTGCGCGTTCTGCGAAAAGCACCATTTGCATGCACATCTTGTGGTTTTGCAGAAAACTTCAATCTCGTCTACCAAAAGATGCATGTGCATGCTTAAAACGCGTTTTCGCACGAATCCGTGCGCGGGTGCTAAAAAGAGCAGCATCGGCATGCTTAGCACGTTGTTTGGTAGAAATCCACGTGCGCGTTCTGCGAAAAGCACCATTTGCATGCACATCTTGTGGTTTTGCAGAAAACTTCAATCTCGTCTACCAAAAGATGCATGTGCATGCTTAAAACGCGTTTTCGCACGAATCCGTGCGCGGGTGCTAAAAAGAGCAGCATCGGCATGCTTAGCACGTTGTTTGGTAGAAATCCACGTGCGCGTTCTGCGAAAAGCACCATTTGCATGCACATCTTGTGGTTTTGCAGATCTGTCTCGCGTGTGTTACCAAAAGATGCATGTGCATGCTTAAAACGCGTTTTCGCACAAATCCGTTCGCGGGTGCTAAAAAGAGCGGCATCGGCATGCTTAGCACGTCGTTTGGTAGAAATCCACGTGCGCGTTCTGCCAAGAGCACCATTTGCATGCACATCTTGTGGTTTTGCAGAAAACTTCATCCGCGTCTACCAAAAGATGCATGTGCATGCTTAAAACGCGTTTTCGCACGAATCCGTGCGCGGGTGCTAAAAAGAGCAGCATCGGCATGCTTAGCACGTCGTTTGGTAGAAATCCACGTGCGCGTTCTACCAAAAGCACCATTTGCATGCACATCTTGTGGTTTTGCAGAAAACTTCATCCGCGTCTACCAAAAGATGCATGTGCATGCTTAAAACGCGTTTTCGCACGAATCCGTGCGCGGGTGCTAAAAAGAGCAGCATCGGCATGCTTAGCACGTCGTTTGGTAGAAATCCACGTGCGCGTTCCTGCGAAAAGCACCATTTGCATGCACATCTTGTGGTTTTGCAGAAAACTTCAATCTCGTCTACCAAAAGATGCATGTGCATGCTTAAAACGCGTTTTCGCACGAATCCGTGCGCGGGTGCTAAAAAGAGCAGCATCGGCATGCTTAGCACGTTGTTTGGTAGAAATCCACGTGCGCGTTCTGCGAAAAGCACCATTTGCATGCACATCTTGTGGTTTTGCAGAAAACTTCAATCTCGTCTACCAAAAGATGCATGTGCATGCTTAAAACGCGTTTTCGCACGAATCCGTGCGCGGGTGCTAAAAAGAGCAGCATCGGCATGCTTAGCACGTTGTTTGGTAGAAATCCACGTGCGCGTTCTGCGAAAAGCACCATTTGCATGCACATCTTGTGGTTTTGCAGAAAACTTCAATCTCGTCTACCAAAAGATGCATGTGCATGCTTAAAACGCGTTTCCGCACAAATCCGTGCGCGGGTGCTAAAAAGAGCAACATCGGCATGCTTAGCACGTCGGTTTGGTAGAAATCCACGTGCGCGTTCGGCCAAGAGCACCATTTGCATGCACATCTTGTGGTTTTGCAGAAAACTTCATCCGCGTCTACCAAAAGATGCATGTGCATGCTTAAAACGCGTTTTCGCACGAATCCGTGCGCGGGTGCTAAAAAGAGCAGCATCGGCATGCTTAGCACGTCGTTTGGTAGAAATCCACGTGCGCGTTCTGCCAAAAGCACCATTTGCATGCACATCTTGTGGTTTTGCAGAAAACTTCATCCGCGTCTACCAAAAGATGCATGTGCATGCTTAAAACGCGTTTTCGCACGAATCCGTGCGCGGGTGCTAAAAAGAGCAGCATCGGCATGCTTAGCACGTCGTTTGGTAGAAATCCACGTGCGCGTTCTGCGAAAAGCACCATTTGCATGCACATCTTGTGGTTTTGCAGAAAACTTCAATCTCGTCTACCAAAAGATGCATGTGCATGCTTAAAACGCGTTTTCGCACGAATCCGTGCGCGGGTGCTAAAAAGAGCAGCATCGGCATGCTTAGCACGTTGTTTGGTAGAAATCCACGTGCGCGTTCTGCGAAAAGCACCATTTGCATGCACATCTTGTGGTTTTGCAGAAAACTTCAATCTCGTCTACCAAAAGATGCATGTGCATGCTTAAAACGCGTTTTCGCA
>NW_027315423.1:0-29518 GCF_023375885.2 Dermacentor andersoni | reverse complement strand
CCATCCGTCGCCTCGCTCGCCGTGGCGGTGTCAAGCGTATCTCCGGCCTGATCTACGAGGAGACACGCGGTGTGCTCAAGGTGTTCCTCGAGAACGTGATTCGGGACGCCGTCACCTACACTGAGCACGCCAAGCGCAAGACCGTGACCGCCATGGACGTTGTGTATGCCCTCAAGCGTCAGGGCCGCACCCTCTACGGTTTCGGAGGCTAAGCAGCGCGCGTGCGCGACGTCGTCTGCAAGCAGCGCATCAGCTCCTCTGAAGAACCCAACAGCCCTCTTCAGGGCTACCCACTTGGTGCTTCGGCAGTGATGCGCAGGATTTGCGATCTCCTGCTCCGTTAACCCTCTTTTGCACGCCATTATCTCGCGTTCGGCCGTACGAGACACGCGCGGTGAACTTGGTCAGGTGAGCGAGCGCAACCGCGTGTATTCATAAGGCGTGGTAGCATAGTTTTTCGCCCTCGCAAGGCGAGCTCTGCTCGATTGCATTTGCGCTCGCCACTGCGTGTTGTGTTGCTGCCATTTCGCCCGCCCTCAGCGTGTCCTAGTTGCGACGTGCCGGTCGTTCGTGCAGCTCAGTTGTCGCCTTTGGTTGGACCCTTGTTGAGCCAGCCAGAGTGGCATGATGATTAAAAGAAAGGTAATCGTAAGCTCGTCGATGCGCATTTTGTCGCTTTGAAGTGGCTCGCTTCTTCTACTCCCTTGGAGAAGAGTATGAGCCGGGCGGCAGCACTCGGTTACATACGCCGAGCGTGGCGGTCAGCGGGCACACTTAAGTTAAGTAAGGCCCCATATTTCACAGCAATAGCTCGTGTGGATATGCAACGAAGCAAAGCACGAGGAAAATATTGCCCGGCACGGGCCAGTGTGTAACAGCTGAAAGCGAGTTTTCTACAGACAGCAGTTATTTGTTCTCTCCAGTGCAAGCGTTAAATGAGCGAGCCTGAGCTGCATTCTGAGCTGCATTCGCACGGCTTCGTTGGTTTGCGTCGGAGAAACAATAATGTGCCAGTCCTCTTGGCCTACGAGCTGAGCGCCCGTCGTGTCCCTCGTCTAGCCTTGTGGTTGTTGCATGCGCGATGGGCGGCCGTGGACTGCCACCGTGCGATTCACAATTGCGTAACTCTTTTGAGCGACGCAAATGAATGGAAAGGTGAGGAGATTAGCTAGGTAGCTGTCGCTAGAACCGGGCTCACTGCGTTGTATTCAAGTGGACGAGGGTGCGCGCGGTAGACACCGAGGGGCGTGCTGTTTTCATTGGTGCTGTTGTCTGTAATACTCGTGCACAGGGGGATTTCTTATGCGCGCGCTATAGGTGATAAGCAGTTGGTTCGAGGTCAATGTGGTTCTTGCAAGCCAATGCACCCCCGAGTCGCCCAAAACAAGAGGAAAATAAAATACAGGAGCAGAGCGGTGAAGTGTGCTTGCCTAGACAGAAATATGCTTTCACAGTGCAGGCTCATTTTCTCTCGTTATTTGTATACGACTCGCTCTTTCGTCATGCGTGCGCGTAGGTGATGCTGGGCGACCTTGTTCGCGCCATATACTTAGATCGGTAAGGAAGCGGGCGCTGGACATGCGCTGCGTTTAAAGAAAACAAACTTTTTCGAGCAACGTATTTGTGCATGCCAAGCGGGAGACGAGCGGCCGCCCGCTTGGCGATTTGAGCGGTGCATCGCGTATTTGTCGAACTCTTCGCCGCCAGATGGAGCCTCCTGTCCTACGTGTGAACATTTGTCCTTTTGGCAGTTTGTGCCACGCGTATTTATGCGCTGTAAGGCGGTTGCGTAATGTCATTGCGTGGAAGCGCCAAAGTGCACAAGACTACCTCTTGCCGCTGCATCCCTGGAAAATCGTAAATGTGAAAGCTGCTGTACAGAAAGATTCCGAATTTGAACCGGCTGCTCCCTCACTCATGTCGCATGTATTGGCACGCGAAGGTAAGAGAAACTGACACGCGCCGGCCGTCGCCATCGCACGGATTTCGCATTCGTGTTGCGTTTAATGAAAGCCAAGCTCGCGCCAATTATTTTACATTTCTCCCACGAAGCCGCCGGGAAATGTGTGCGCCTATGGCCTTGACGTATAGCAAAGCGAGATGATGGCTCAACAGGTAAACAAATGGGGAAGGAGCAGCCGGAGAAAATGTACGGGCCGCTTACTTTGAAGAAACTCGGCACTTTTGGTTATTTCTTTTCTCTTGTTTATGTATGGATTGCTACTGTGAACTCACTGGCATGTGCGTGCAAAGGGAATAGCCGAGGACGAAGCAAGGCGTACACAGTGCGCAATGAGGTCATACGGGTCGTGCGTGTAGCTCGGAGGTGAACTCCAAGTAATGCATCGGAACACACCCAAGAGAAAACAACGGGTTGTCACGAGAGAACTAATGCAGCCATGTAAACGAAGCTTGTTGCATGTGAGAAAAACGTGTGGTGGTGCGGTGACGTTTCTTTTTTTCCTTCCATAATGCACGAGTACTGGCAGGTTAAGAAGTACAAAGTTTCATATCTCAACAATACAAATCGGTACCGCGATCGTGTGAATTGCACACAACAACTAACGCAAGTTCTGTCTAAAAATTTTCATCCCATCGAAAACGCCTCTCATGTCTATGAAGGTATTGTAAAAGTCATACTCACGCATGAATGGTATATCTTATCGAGGCGTATAAATTGTGTTCCCTTTATACATATCGCCTTGTGCAATTAACAGAATTTCCAAATCCGGTTCCATTGCTGCGCGACGGAGCTTTAAAGCGCACACTTGAACTGCTCTTTTTTTTTTTCCTCTCTTCCATTTCACAGTTTTCCACAATCACTGAGAATAATTAAAAAAATGAGGAAGAGCTCGGCATCAGTTGAAAATTGCGCTGTTGCAGGCGCGCGATTTGAACGTTTTCTTTTACACGCAATTAGGCGCACCAAATTCGGTGCGTTAGTTGGCGAGGAAATAGATTTCTGCCGGCGGCTGCCGAGCTGGAGCTTCGCTATAACATGACAACAACGCCGTCGATCCTGTGGCGAAGTTGCGTGCGGGAATGCAATCGAAAAAGCTAGCTGACGAAATGTACGCTCTGTATAGAGCAAAGTGTTGCGTTTGATGATTGTTTGTCAAAACCTTGCAAGTGCGAAAACTGTGTACCGAATACGTGGCACGCGGAAGCCGTGCTTGGGGTCGCGCCTGCGAAGCGTTGGTTGATGCTCCTAACGTGTCTCCTAACGCGCGTTCAACACCTGTCAATATTGTATTCCAAATTCGCTCTTAGAGCGGAAGTACATCGTTTTCTCTGTAACTCTGAAGTGGTGCTGGTAGACCATACGTAAGTTTGTCGTTAATCTTGCGATGCGAATGCGGGCCTCGCGTTCTTCAATGCGTGGACGGGAAAGTGTGGTACTGGCATGTCTGCATATGCGAGAGGGTTTGCTGCCGAGTGCGGCCACACCACGATGTAGTTGCCCCTCGAGAAGGCACCGTGGCGCGCACTTGTAGTTCGTGAAACGAGCAGCAGCATGATCAAAGCAATGCAGTGAACAAGCAATAATGTAGCCTAAACATGCACACCCATCTCCGTCGCGCGCAGATCGCGATAACAGCTCCCATGGCGTTGGGCGTGGAGCGCTAACCACTGTCGAGATTAGTGGTGTGGTCTCACACTCGGCACTGGCAATTCACGACGCGCGGCGGTATAAGCGAGATTGTGGTGTTGGCTGAAACGAAAGAGAACAGCGCAGCATGCTGTCGTGTTTAAACTCAATTAAACCGCCTGCGAATGTGCTTTCCTTAGCCGCGAACAAGGCGCCCGCGCGAAAACGTGCCTCCTCCAGCATCCTGGCGAACGGCGGCGGCGGCGTGCGCCGCACCGCCCGAGACGGCTGCGCTGGCGCTGGCCAATCGGCGGGTGAGTTGGAGAGGAGAAGAGTAGTGCGGCGAAGCACGACGCGCGCGGCGCAGGGGTCATTTTCACTCCGGCAGTCGACGACTTCGGACGCTCGCTCCGTTCGCCATGGCCAGGACCAAGCAAACCGCCCGTAAGAGCACCGGTGGGAAGGCTCCGCGTAAGCAGCTTGCTACCAAGGCTGCTCGCAAGAGTGCACCTGCCACAGGTGGGGTTAAGAAACCGCATCGGTACAGGCCTGGGACCGTGGCCCTTCGTGAAATTCGCCGCTACCAGAAGTCGACCGAACTTCTCATCCGCAAGCTGCCGTTCCAGCGCTTGGTGAGGGAAATCGCTCAGGATTTCAAGACCGACCTCCGATTCCAGAGTTCGGCTGTGATGGCCCTTCAGGAGGCCAGCGAGGCCTACCTGGTCGGTCTCTTCGAGGACACCAACCTGTGCGCCATCCACGCCAAGCGCGTTACCATCATGCCGAAGGACATCCAGCTGGCCCGGCGCATCCGTGGCGAGCGCGCCTAAGTTCGGTTCGGCCGCTGTCTGCGCCGCAGCCTCGGTCAGGCAAGCAACACAAAACGGTCCTTCTCAGGACCACCTACATGTTTGCTTCGGCCACGGGAGCACGCGAGACCACGTACTCCAACCGTACCCTCTCGGTCTGTCTGTTTTGTTGTTATTTTTTATTATCAATATTTTTTCTCTGTGTGTGTGTCTGTGGTGAGCTGCCGGTGCGAGGTGGTGCCTCGTTTCGGATGCATATGGTAAGTATTGCGCGCGCTCGAGCAAGACGAGAGAGAGGAAAAAAAAAAAGAAACAAAATGCGCGTTCGTTGCAAAACGGTTCGCGCATTCATGCGAAGAAGCCGCGCACGAAGACGAAATTAATGCGGCCGATGTTGCGTGCAAGCTTTTGTGTATTGGTATGCCATGCATGCGTTTGTTCACGTTCCTCATGCATACCTGCCTGGCTCATAAGTGCATGCTGGTTGCGGATATGGGCCATTTTTTGTTTGTTTTCAAGGGCCCGATCGCCTATCACATTCCACTACGCGAATCGTACGCTACTTGCAGTGAGGCTCGTCCCTGTGCGCCCCCGGACACCCTGAAGCTCGCTTTCTATCTACATTCGTGCACTGACATGCCAGCTAGCTAGCAGCAGCGTCAGTTCAACAGGCACGGTTGCGCTAATTCAAACAGAGGGAAACGGGCGCAGAGAACGGGATTGCCAAGCAAAACCCTGCCGTCACACGCATTTCGGTGGTCCTGACAAGGACCGTTGGGTTGTGCGACGAGCGCGACTGTAGTCCGGCGGCTGGGAGCTGCTCGCTTACGCCTTCTTCTCGGTCTTCTTTGGGAGAAGCACAGCTTGGATGTTGGGCAAGACGCCGCCCTGCGCGATCGTCACGCCGGAGAGCAGCTTGTTCAGCTCCTCGTCGTTGCGGATGGCGAGCTGCAGGTGGCGGGGGATGATCCTGGTCTTCTTGTTGTCACGAGCCGCGTTGCCAGCGAGCTCGAGCACTTCGGCAGCCAGGTACTCGAGGACGGCCGCGAGGTAGACGGGAGCGCCCGCTCCGACGCGCTCGGCGTAGTTTCCCTTGCGCAGGAGACGGTGGATACGGCCCACGGGGAACTGGAGACCCGCGCGGCTGGAACGCGTCTTGCTCTTGCCCTTCGCCTTGCCGCCTTTGCCGCGTCCGGACATGCTGGTGCTGCTGATGCGTAGAGTGAGACAGAGAAACGCACGACTGACGCAGTCGCGATCTGTGAGCGATTTGAGCCGTGCTCGTAGTGCCTTCGCCGCTGTCGCCGCCGCCGGTCCCAAAGGAAAGCGCGAGGGAAAGGGAGAGAGGCCGCGCGGACCAATGGCGCGCGCGGATATGCGAGGTCGCGTGAACACCACCCTCCCGCGATAAAAACGGGGCGCGCGCGACCGGTCGCGCGTATTCCGATCTCGTTTGCTCGGCTACTCACAACGGTGCGATGCCTCCCCAGCCCAGCGGTAAGGCCGTGAAGAAGGCCGGCAAGGCGCAGAAGAACGTGCGCGCCACCGACAAGAAGAAGAAGAAGCGCCGCAGGAAGGAGAGCTTCTCCATCTATATCTACAAGGTGCTGAAGCAGGTGCACCCGGACACTGGAGTCTCCAGCAAGGCCATGTCTATCATGAACAGCTTCGTGAACGACATCTTCGAGCGTATCGCCGCGGAGTCGTCCCGTCTGGCTCACTACAACAAGCGCTCGACCATCACGAGCCGGGAGATCCAGACTGCCGTGCGTCTGCTGTTGCCCGGCGAGCTGGCCAAACACGCCGTGTCCGAGGGCACCAAAGCCGTCACCAAGTACACCAGCTCCAAGTAGGCGACCGAGCGCTCGTCCGCCCAGCCCACACCCAACGGCTCTTCTCAGAGCCACCCAAAGTGTCTGCATTGGCATTGGGATGTAGTGAGAATCTCGACGATTCCGTCCGTTCCCTCTGTTCGACGCTTCCTCGTTTAGAAAAAAAACCCGACGCGCGCTGTCGGACAACGCGTT
This sequence comes from Dermacentor andersoni, assembly GCF_023375885.2. Classification (NCBI taxonomy): domain Eukaryota; kingdom Metazoa; phylum Arthropoda; class Arachnida; order Ixodida; family Ixodidae; genus Dermacentor; species Dermacentor andersoni. The sequence continues at coordinate 23,093 of NW_027315423.1, read as the reverse complement.
CTCATTGCGACAGCGCGTGTGCTAAAAGTTTCGTAGCAGAAACGCACAGAACGCCAGGCGCTCAGCACAACAACACAAACAAAGCGAGTATAGGGCGCGTGAGCCGACTCCGCGCGAGCGGCCACGTTCGCCTGCACTAATTGCCACGGCGCGTGTTTCGCACACCTAGGCTGATGAGGCGGTCGTTGCTGCACATTTACTTAATTCTGATGTAGCGTAAGTTTTAAAAGCAGGCAGCCCTCGTCCGTTTTTTCACATTTTATTTCTTATTTTCGGTCGACGCGCATTTGCGGGTCCCGAGGTGTGCCTCTATGGCTGCTAGAACTAATGTCGTCGGTCGCTGCGTGTGCTAGAATGCCCACTCGGCGGCCGGCCGCACGTATAGAGCAGTGCTCCGGACTGAAATTTAGAGCCGCGTGCTGTCAGCGCCGCATCGCTGTAGCAGTGGCTGGCGAGCGGAAATGCGTTAGCACGTTCACGAAGCAGCAGCGCGTAAGGGAAATTTTACGCTGTTATTACAAATGTAGTGGTAATTTGAAGTGGAAAAAGGAGAGATGCGCGCGGCTCTCCGCATACTGCATAGCGGTTGCGCGCGCGTCCTGCGTAGCTGCCTTCGTACGGGCTGGGCGCGATGGGAGAGGGAGGAGGTCGGAGCGCCGCCAGCACTGCCCTCGCTCTCTTCCGTCCCCTAGAATGCTGAATTTGGCTCGCGCGCGCGTCTTAGGCTGATTTCGCTGACGCTATCTGCGAGGCTACGTAAGCTATCGCGACGAAATTTGACGGTCGTGTGGGCACCAGTCAGCGGTGCCTGCGTGCGAAATTTGAAACGCCTGAGGCGAGCGGAGCATGAGCGCGCCCTGTTTTGCGACTAGTGATCAAGCGAACCGTGTTGGCGTGGCTGAGTTTGAAGTTGTGCGCGCGGTGTGCTTTGCGGCAATGACCAGGGTGCACTTGCAAGCGTAGCCGAGCTAACGGTGAATAGAACGAGTAATCACAATTATGAGAACACAATAAACTTGTTCCTGGGGCGCGACACGAGCAGTGAGTGCGTGCAACATACCACAATAACATTGTTGACACGTTTGTTTTTCCCTTGGCGAGTTGAGCAAAATAAGAAGGGAGGCTGGTTGAACATCAGCCTACGTTGCAGTGTGGAATGCCCAAAAAGAGACAACATAAGAAAAACAAAAGTAAACTCTGCGATTGTGTTGCGAGGCCACTTGTCTTGAACTCAGTGCGTGGCCTAAGCAGGGCTCAGTGCAGCAACCAGCGACTCACTCGCGAAGAGAGGCCGCGCTGCCCGGGAGCCAATCGGCGCGCGTTCATCCTCCTCGCCCTCTTTTTTGCGGCGCGGCTTCGTCGCTCAGTCGCGGCGCAAGGACGCGGCATTCGCTTTCCTGACTCGCTCCGAAGCAGCAGCAACAGCCGAGATGTCTGGACGTGGCAAGGGCGGCAAGGGGCTCGGCAAGGGTGGCGCGAAGCGTCATCGTAAGGTGTTGCGTGACAACATCCAAGGCATCACCAAGCCTGCCATCCGTCGCCTCGCTCGCCGTGGCGGTGTCAAGCGTATCTCCGGCCTGATCTACGAGGAGACACGCGGTGTGCTCAAGGTGTTCCTCGAGAACGTGATTCGGGACGCCGTCACCTACACTGAGCACGCCAAGCGCAAGACCGTGACCGCCATGGACGTTGTGTATGCCCTCAAGCGTCAGGGCCGCACCCTCTACGGTTTCGGAGGCTAAGCAGCGCGCGTGCGCGACGTCGTCTGCAAGCAGCGCATCAGCTCCTCTGAAGAACCCAACAGCCCTCTTCAGGGCTACCCACTTGGTGCTTCGGCAGTGATGCGCAGGATTTGCGATCTCCTGCTCCGTTAACCCTCTTTTGCACGCCATTATCTCGCGTTCGGCCGTACGAGACACGCGCGGTGAACTTGGTCAGGTGAGCGAGCGCAACCGCGTGTATTCATAAGGCGTGGTAGCATAGTTTTTCGCCCTCGCAAGGCGAGCTCTGCTCGATTGCATTTGCGCTCGCCACTGCGTGTTGTGTTGCTGCCATTTCGCCCGCCCTCAGCGTGTCCTAGTTGCGACGTGCCGGTCGTTCGTGCAGCTCAGTTGTCGCCTTTGGTTGGACCCTTGTTGAGCCAGCCAGAGTGGCATGATGATTAAAAGAAAGGTAATCGTAAGCTCGTCGATGCGCATTTTGTCGCTTTGAAGTGGCTCGCTTCTTCTACTCCCTTGGAGAAGAGTATGAGCCGGGCGGCAGCACTCGGTTACATACGCCGAGCGTGGCGGTCAGCGGGCACACTTAAGTTAAGTAAGGCCCCATATTTCACAGCAATAGCTCGTGTGGATATGCAACGAAGCAAAGCACGAGGAAAATATTGCCCGGCACGGGCCAGTGTGTAACAGCTGAAAGCGAGTTTTCTACAGACAGCAGTTATTTGTTCTCTCCAGTGCAAGCGTTAAATGAGCGAGCCTGAGCTGCATTCTGAGCTGCATTCGCACGGCTTCGTTGGTTTGCGTCGGAGAAACAATAATGTGCCAGTCCTCTTGGCCTACGAGCTGAGCGCCCGTCGTGTCCCTCGTCTAGCCTTGTGGTTGTTGCATGCGCGATGGGCGGCCGTGGACTGCCACCGTGCGATTCACAATTGCGTAACTCTTTTGAGCGACGCAAATGAATGGAAAGGTGAGGAGATTAGCTAGGTAGCTGTCGCTAGAACCGGGCTCACTGCGTTGTATTCAAGTGGACGAGGGTGCGCGCGGTAGACACCGAGGGGCGTGCTGTTTTCATTGGTGCTGTTGTCTGTAATACTCGTGCACAGGGGGATTTCTTATGCGCGCGCTATAGGTGATAAGCAGTTGGTTCGAGGTCAATGTGGTTCTTGCAAGCCAATGCACCCCCGAGTCGCCCAAAACAAGAGGAAAATAAAATACAGGAGCAGAGCGGTGAAGTGTGCTTGCCTAGACAGAAATATGCTTTCACAGTGCAGGCTCATTTTCTCGTTATTTGTATACGACTCGCTCTTTCGTCATGCGTGCGCGTAGGTGATGCTGGGCGACCTTGTTCGCGCCATATACTTAGATCGGTAAGGAAGCGGGCGCTGGACATGCGCTGCGTTTAAAGAAAACAAACTTTTTCGAGCAACGTATTTGTGCATGCCAAGCGGGAGACGAGCGGCCGCCCGCTTGGCGATTTGAGCGGTGCATCGCGTATTTGTCGAACTCTTCGCCGCCAGATGGAGCCTCCTGTCCTACGTGTGAACATTTGTCCTTTTGGCAGTTTGTGCCACGCGTATTTATGCGCTGTAAGGCGGTTGCGTAATGTCATTGCGTGGAAGCGCCAAAGTGCACAAGACTACCTCTTGCCGCTGCATCCCTGGAAAATCGTAAATGTGAAAGCTGCTGTACAGAAAGATTCCGAATTTGAACCGGCTGCTCCCTCACTCATGTCGCATGTATTGGCACGCGAAGGTAAGAGAAACTGACACGCGCCGGCCGTCGCCATCGCACGGATTTCGCATTCGTGTTGCGTTTAATGAAAGCCAAGCTCGCGCCAATTATTTTACATTTCTCCCACGAAGCCGCCGGGAAATGTGTGCGCCTATGGCCTTGACGTATAGCAAAGCGAGATGATGGCTCAACAGGTAAACAAATGGGGAAGGAGCAGCCGGAGAAAATGTACGGGCCGCTTACTTTGAAGAAACTCGGCACTTTTGGTTATTTCTTTTCTCTTGTTTATGTATGGATTGCTACTGTGAACTCACTGGCATGTGCGTGCAAAGGGAATAGCCGAGGACGAAGCAAGGCGTACACAGTGCGCAATGAGGTCATACGGGTCGTGCGTGTAGCTCGGAGGTGAACTCCAAGTAATGCATCGGAACACACCCAAGAGAAAACAACGGGTTGTCACGAGAGAACTAATGCAGCCATGTAAACGAAGCTTGTTGCATGTGAGAAAAACGTGTGGTGGTGCGGTGACGTTTCTTTTTTTCCTTCCATAATGCACGAGTACTGGCAGGTTAAGAAGTACAAAGTTTCATATCTCAACAATACAAATCGGTACCGCGATCGTGTGAATTGCACACAACAACTAACGCAAGTTCTGTCTAAAAATTTTCATCCCATCGAAAACGCCTCTCATGTCTATGAAGGTATTGTAAAAGTCATACTCACGCATGAATGGTATATCTTATCGAGGCGTATAAATTGTGTTCCCTTTATACATATCGCCTTGTGCAATTAACAGAATTTCCAAATCCGGTTCCATTGCTGCGCGACGGAGCTTTAAAGCGCACACTTGAACTGCTCTTTTTTTTTTTCCTCTCTTCCATTTCACAGTTTTCCACAATCACTGAGAATAATTAAAAAAATGAGGAAGAGCTCGGCATCAGTTGAAAATTGCGCTGTTGCAGGCGCGCGATTTGAACGTTTTCTTTTACACGCAATTAGGCGCACCAAATTCGGTGCGTTAGTTGGCGAGGAAATAGATTTCTGCCGGCGGCTGCCGAGCTGGAGCTTCGCTATAACATGACAACAACGCCGTCGATCCTGTGGCGAAGTTGCGTGCGGGAATGCAATCGAAAAAGCTAGCTGACGAAATGTACGCTCTGTATAGAGCAAAGTGTTGCGTTTGATGATTGTTTGTCAAAACCTTGCAAGTGCGAAAACTGTGTACCGAATACGTGGCACGCGGAAGCCGTGCTTGGGGTCGCGCCTGCGAAGCGTTGGTTGATGCTCCTAACGTGTCTCCTAACGCGCGTTCAACACCTGTCAATATTGTATTCCAAATTCGCTCTTAGAGCGGAAGTACATCGTTTTCTCTGTAACTCTGAAGTGGTGCTGGTAGACCATACGTAAGTTTGTCGTTAATCTTGCGATGCGAATGCGGGCCTCGCGTTCTTCAATGCGTGGACGGGAAAGTGTGGTACTGGCATGTCTGCATATGCGAGAGGGTTTGCTGCCGAGTGCGGCCACACCACGATGTAGTTGCCCCTCGAGAAGGCACCGTGGCGCGCACTTGTAGTTCGTGAAACGAGCAGCAGCATGATCAAAGCAATGCAGTGAACAAGCAATAATGTAGCCTAAACATGCACACCCATCTCCGTCGCGCGCAGATCGCGATAACAGCTCCCATGGCGTTGGGCGTGGAGCGCTAACCACTGTCGAGATTAGTGGTGTGGTCTCACACTCGGCACTGGCAATTCACGACGCGCGGCGGTATAAGCGAGATTGTGGTGTTGGCTGAAACGAAAGAGAACAGCGCAGCATGCTGTCGTGTTTAAACTCAATTAAACCGCCTGCGAATGTGCTTTCCTTAGCCGCGAACAAGGCGCCCGCGCGAAAACGTGCCTCCTCCAGCATCCTGGCGAACGGCGGCGGCGGCGTGCGCCGCACCGCCCGAGACGGCTGCGCTGGCGCTGGCCAATCGGCGGGTGAGTTGGAGAGGAGAAGAGTAGTGCGGCGAAGCACGACGCGCGCGGCGCAGGGGTCATTTTCACTCCGGCAGTCGACGACTTCGGACGCTCGCTCCGTTCGCCATGGCCAGGACCAAGCAAACCGCCCGTAAGAGCACCGGTGGGAAGGCTCCGCGTAAGCAGCTTGCTACCAAGGCTGCTCGCAAGAGTGCACCTGCCACAGGTGGGGTTAAGAAACCGCATCGGTACAGGCCTGGGACCGTGGCCCTTCGTGAAATTCGCCGCTACCAGAAGTCGACCGAACTTCTCATCCGCAAGCTGCCGTTCCAGCGCTTGGTGAGGGAAATCGCTCAGGATTTCAAGACCGACCTCCGATTCCAGAGTTCGGCTGTGATGGCCCTTCAGGAGGCCAGCGAGGCCTACCTGGTCGGTCTCTTCGAGGACACCAACCTGTGCGCCATCCACGCCAAGCGCGTTACCATCATGCCGAAGGACATCCAGCTGGCCCGGCGCATCCGTGGCGAGCGCGCCTAAGTTCGGTTCGGCCGCTGTCTGCGCCGCAGCCTCGGTCAGGCAAGCAACACAAAACGGTCCTTCTCAGGACCACCTACATGTTTGCTTCGGCCACGGGAGCACGCGAGACCACGTACTCCAACCGTACCCTCTCGGTCTGTCTGTTTTGTTGTTATTTTTTATTATCAATATTTTTTCTCTGTGTGTGTGTCTGTGGTGAGCTGCCGGTGCGAGGTGGTGCCTCGTTTCGGATGCATATGGTAAGTATTGCGCGCGCTCGAGCAAGACGAGAGAGAGGAAAAAAAAAAAGAAACAAAATGCGCGTTCGTTGCAAAACGGTTCGCGCATTCATGCGAAGAAGCCGCGCACGAAGACGAAATTAATGCGGCCGATGTTGCGTGCAAGCTTTTGTGTATTGGTATGCCATGCATGCGTTTGTTCACGTTCCTCATGCATACCTGCCTGGCTCATAAGTGCATGCTGGTTGCGGATATGGGCCATTTTTTGTTTGTTTTCAAGGGCCCGATCGCCTATCACATTCCACTACGCGAATCGTACGCTACTTGCAGTGAGGCTCGTCCCTGTGCGCCCCCGGACACCCTGAAGCTCGCTTTCTATCTACATTCGTGCACTGACATGCCAGCTAGCTAGCAGCAGCGTCAGTTCAACAGGCACGGTTGCGCTAATTCAAACAGAGGGAAACGGGCGCAGAGAACGGGATTGCCAAGCAAAACCCTGCCGTCACACGCATTTCGGTGGTCCTGACAAGGACCGTTGGGTTGTGCGACGAGCGCGACTGTAGTCCGGCGGCTGGGAGCTGCTCGCTTACGCCTTCTTCTCGGTCTTCTTTGGGAGAAGCACAGCTTGGATGTTGGGCAAGACGCCGCCCTGCGCGATCGTCACGCCGGAGAGCAGCTTGTTCAGCTCCTCGTCGTTGCGGATGGCGAGCTGCAGGTGGCGGGGGATGATCCTGGTCTTCTTGTTGTCACGAGCCGCGTTGCCAGCGAGCTCGAGCACTTCGGCAGCCAGGTACTCGAGGACGGCCGCGAGGTAGACGGGAGCGCCCGCTCCGACGCGCTCGGCGTAGTTTCCCTTGCGCAGGAGACGGTGGATACGGCCCACGGGGAACTGGAGACCCGCGCGGCTGGAACGCGTCTTGCTCTTGCCCTTCGCCTTGCCGCCTTTGCCGCGTCCGGACATGCTGGTGCTGCTGATGCGTAGAGTGAGACAGAGAAACGCACGACTGACGCAGTCGCGATCTGTGAGCGATTTGAGCCGTGCTCGTAGTGCCTTCGCCGCTGTCGCCGCCGCCGGTCCCAAAGGAAAGCGCGAGGGAAAGGGAGAGAGGCCGCGCGGACCAATGGCGCGCGCGGATATGCGAGGTCGCGTGAACACCACCCTCCCGCGATAAAAACGGGGCGCGCGCGACCGGTCGCGCGTATTCCGATCTCGTTTGCTCGGCTACTCACAACGGTGCGATGCCTCCCCAGCCCAGCGGTAAGGCCGTGAAGAAGGCCGGCAAGGCGCAGAAGAACGTGCGCGCCACCGACAAGAAGAAGAAGAAGCGCCGCAGGAAGGAGAGCTTCTCCATCTATATCTACAAGGTGCTGAAGCAGGTGCACCCGGACACTGGAGTCTCCAGCAAGGCCATGTCTATCATGAACAGCTTCGTGAACGACATCTTCGAGCGTATCGCCGCGGAGTCGTCCCGTCTGGCTCACTACAACAAGCGCTCGACCATCACGAGCCGGGAGATCCAGACTGCCGTGCGTCTGCTGTTGCCCGGCGAGCTGGCCAAACACGCCGTGTCCGAGGGCACCAAAGCCGTCACCAAGTACACCAGCTCCAAGTAGGCGACCGAGCGCTCGTCCGCCCAGCCCACACCCAACGGCTCTTCTCAGAGCCACCCAAAGTGTCTGCATTGGCATTGGGATGTAGTGAGAATCTCGACGATTCCGTCCGTTCCCTCTGTTCGACGCTTCCTCGTTTAGAAAAAAAACCCGACGCGCGCTGTCGGACAACGCGTTCTCATTGCGACAGCGCGTGTGCTAAAAGTTTCGTAGCAGAAACGCACAGAACGCCAGGCGCTCAGCACAACAACACAAACAAAGCGAGTATAGGGCGCGTGAGCCGACTCCGCGCGAGCGGCCACGTTCGCCTGCACTAATTGCCACGGCGCGTGTTTCGCACACCTAGGCTGATGAGGCGGTCGTTGCTGCACATTTACTTAATTCTGATGTAGCGTAAGTTTTAAAAGCAGGCAGCCCTCGTCCGTTTTTTCACATTTTATTTCTTATTTTCGGTCGACGCGCATTTGCGGGTCCCGAGGTGTGCCTCTATGGCTGCTAGAACTAATGTCGTCGGTCGCTGCGTGTGCTAGAATGCCCACTCGGCGGCCGGCCGCACGTATAGAGCAGTGCTCCGGACTGAAATTTAGAGCCGCGTGCTGTCAGCGCCGCATCGCTGTAGCAGTGGCTGGCGAGCGGAAATGCGTTAGCACGTTCACGAAGCAGCAGCGCGTAAGGGAAATTTTACGCTGTTATTACAAATGTAGTGGTAATTTGAAGTGGAAAAAGGAGAGATGCGCGCGGCTCTCCGCATACTGCATAGCGGTTGCGCGCGCGTCCTGCGTAGCTGCCTTCGTACGGGCTGGGCGCGATGGGAGAGGGAGGAGGTCGGAGCGCCGCCAGCACTGCCCTCGCTCTCTTCCGTCCCCTAGAATGCTGAATTTGGCTCGCGCGCGCGTCTTAGGCTGATTTCGCTGACGCTATCTGCGAGGCTACGTAAGCTATCGCGACGAAATTTGACGGTCGTGTGGGCACCAGTCAGCGGTGCCTGCGTGCGAAATTTGAAACGCCTGAGGCGAGCGGAGCATGAGCGCGCCCTGTTTTGCGACTAGTGATCAAGCGAACCGTGTTGGCGTGGCTGAGTTTGAAGTTGTGCGCGCGGTGTGCTTTGCGGCAATGACCAGGGTGCACTTGCAAGCGTAGCCGAGCTAACGGTGAATAGAACGAGTAATCACAATTATGAGAACACAATAAACTTGTTCCTGGGGCGCGACACGAGCAGTGAGTGCGTGCAACATACCACAATAACATTGTTGACACGTTTGTTTTTCCCTTGGCGAGTTGAGCAAAATAAGAAGGGAGGCTGGTTGAACATCAGCCTACGTTGCAGTGTGGAATGCCCAAAAAGAGACAACATAAGAAAAACAAAAGTAAACTCTGCGATTGTGTTGCGAGGCCACTTGTCTTGAACTCAGTGCGTGGCCTAAGCAGGGCTCAGTGCAGCAACCAGCGACTCACTCGCGAAGAGAGGCCGCGCTGCCCGGGAGCCAATCGGCGCGCGTTCATCCTCCTCGCCCTCTTTTTTGCGGCGCGGCTTCGTCGCTCAGTCGCGGCGCAAGGACGCGGCATTCGCTTTCCTGACTCGCTCCGAAGCAGCAGCAACAGCCGAGATGTCTGGACGTGGCAAGGGCGGCAAGGGGCTCGGCAAGGGTGGCGCGAAGCGTCATCGTAAGGTGTTGCGTGACAACATCCAAGGCATCACCAAGCCTGCCATCCGTCGCCTCGCTCGCCGTGGCGGTGTCAAGCGTATCTCCGGCCTGATCTACGAGGAGACACGCGGTGTGCTCAAGGTGTTCCTCGAGAACGTGATTCGGGACGCCGTCACCTACACTGAGCACGCCAAGCGCAAGACCGTGACCGCCATGGACGTTGTGTATGCCCTCAAGCGTCAGGGCCGCACCCTCTACGGTTTCGGAGGCTAAGCAGCGCGCGTGCGCGACGTCGTCTGCAAGCAGCGCATCAGCTCCTCTGAAGAACCCAACAGCCCTCTTCAGGGCTACCCACTTGGTGCTTCGGCAGTGATGCGCAGGATTTGCGATCTCCTGCTCCGTTAACCCTCTTTTGCACGCCATTATCTCGCGTTCGGCCGTACGAGACACGCGCGGTGAACTTGGTCAGGTGAGCGAGCGCAACCGCGTGTATTCATAAGGCGTGGTAGCATAGTTTTTCGCCCTCGCAAGGCGAGCTCTGCTCGATTGCATTTGCGCTCGCCACTGCGTGTTGTGTTGCTGCCATTTCGCCCGCCCTCAGCGTGTCCTAGTTGCGACGTGCCGGTCGTTCGTGCAGCTCAGTTGTCGCCTTTGGTTGGACCCTTGTTGAGCCAGCCAGAGTGGCATGATGATTAAAAGAAAGGTAATCGTAAGCTCGTCGATGCGCATTTTGTCGCTTTGAAGTGGCTCGCTTCTTCTACTCCCTTGGAGAAGAGTATGAGCCGGGCGGCAGCACTCGGTTACATACGCCGAGCGTGGCGGTCAGCGGGCACACTTAAGTTAAGTAAGGCCCCATATTTCACAGCAATAGCTCGTGTGGATATGCAACGAAGCAAAGCACGAGGAAAATATTGCCCGGCACGGGCCAGTGTGTAACAGCTGAAAGCGAGTTTTCTACAGACAGCAGTTATTTGTTCTCTCCAGTGCAAGCGTTAAATGAGCGAGCCTGAGCTGCATTCTGAGCTGCATTCGCACGGCTTCGTTGGTTTGCGTCGGAGAAACAATAATGTGCCAGTCCTCTTGGCCTACGAGCTGAGCGCCCGTCGTGTCCCTCGTCTAGCCTTGTGGTTGTTGCATGCGCGATGGGCGGCCGTGGACTGCCACCGTGCGATTCACAATTGCGTAACTCTTTTGAGCGACGCAAATGAATGGAAAGGTGAGGAGATTAGCTAGGTAGCTGTCGCTAGAACCGGGCTCACTGCGTTGTATTCAAGTGGACGAGGGTGCGCGCGGTAGACACCGAGGGGCGTGCTGTTTTCATTGGTGCTGTTGTCTGTAATACTCGTGCACAGGGGGATTTCTTATGCGCGCGCTATAGGTGATAAGCAGTTGGTTCGAGGTCAATGTGGTTCTTGCAAGCCAATGCACCCCCGAGTCGCCCAAAACAAGAGGAAAATAAAATACAGGAGCAGAGCGGTGAAGTGTGCTTGCCTAGACAGAAATATGCTTTCACAGTGCAGGCTCATTTTCTCTCGTTATTTGTATACGACTCGCTCTTTCGTCATGCGTGCGCGTAGGTGATGCTGGGCGACCTTGTTCGCGCCATATACTTAGATCGGTAAGGAAGCGGGCGCTGGACATGCGCTGCGTTTAAAGAAAACAAACTTTTTCGAGCAACGTATTTGTGCATGCCAAGCGGGAGACGAGCGGCCGCCCGCTTGGCGATTTGAGCGGTGCATCGCGTATTTGTCGAACTCTTCGCCGCCAGATGGAGCCTCCTGTCCTACGTGTGAACATTTGTCCTTTTGGCAGTTTGTGCCACGCGTATTTATGCGCTGTAAGGCGGTTGCGTAATGTCATTGCGTGGAAGCGCCAAAGTGCACAAGACTACCTCTTGCCGCTGCATCCCTGGAAAATCGTAAATGTGAAAGCTGCTGTACAGAAAGATTCCGAATTTGAACCGGCTGCTCCCTCACTCATGTCGCATGTATTGGCACGCGAAGGTAAGAGAAACTGACACGCGCCGGCCGTCGCCATCGCACGGATTTCGCATTCGTGTTGCGTTTAATGAAAGCCAAGCTCGCGCCAATTATTTTACATTTCTCCCACGAAGCCGCCGGGAAATGTGGCGCCTATGGCCTTGACGTATAGCAAAGCGAGATGATGGCTCAACAGGTAAACAAATGGGGAAGGAGCAGCCGGAGAAAATGTACGGGCCGCTTACTTTGAAGAAACTCGGCACTTTTGGTTATTTCTTTTCTCTTGTTTATGTATGGATTGCTACTGTGAACTCACTGGCATGTGCGTGCAAAGGGAATAGCCGAGGACGAAGCAAGGCGTACACAGTGCGCAATGAGGTCATACGGGTCGTGCGTGTAGCTCGGAGGTGAACTCCAAGTAATGCATCGGAACACACCCAAGAGAAAACAACGGGTTGTCACGAGAGAACTAATGCAGCCATGTAAACGAAGCTTGTTGCATGTGAGAAAAACGTGTGGTGGTGCGGTGACGTTTCTTTTTTTCCTTCCATAATGCACGAGTACTGGCAGGTTAAGAAGTACAAAGTTTCATATCTCAACAATACAAATCGGTACCGCGATCGTGTGAATTGCACACAACAACTAACGCAAGTTCTGTCTAAAAATTTTCATCCCATCGAAAACGCCTCTCATGTCTATGAAGGTATTGTAAAAGTCATACTCACGCATGAATGGTATATCTTATCGAGGCGTATAAATTGTGTTCCCTTTATACATATCGCCTTGTGCAATTAACAGAATTTCCAAATCCGGTTCCATTGCTGCGCGACGGAGCTTTAAAGCGCACACTTGAACTGCTCTTTTTTTTTTTCCTCTCTTCCATTTCACAGTTTTCCACAATCACTGAGAATAATTAAAAAAATGAGGAAGAGCTCGGCATCAGTTGAAAATTGCGCTGTTGCAGGCGCGCGATTTGAACGTTTTCTTTTACACGCAATTAGGCGCACCAAATTCGGTGCGTTAGTTGGCGAGGAAATAGATTTCTGCCGGCGGCTGCCGAGCTGGAGCTTCGCTATAACATGACAACAACGCCGTCGATCCTGTGGCGAAGTTGCGTGCGGGAATGCAATCGAAAAAGCTAGCTGACGAAATGTACGCTCTGTATAGAGCAAAGTGTTGCGTTTGATGATTGTTTGTCAAAACCTTGCAAGTGCGAAAACTGTGTACCGAATACGTGGCACGCGGAAGCCGTGCTTGGGGTCGCGCCTGCGAAGCGTTGGTTGATGCTCCTAACGTGTCTCCTAACGCGCGTTCAACACCTGTCAATATTGTATTCCAAATTCGCTCTTAGAGCGGAAGTACATCGTTTTCTCTGTAACTCTGAAGTGGTGCTGGTAGACCATACGTAAGTTTGTCGTTAATCTTGCGATGCGAATGCGGGCCTCGCGTTCTTCAATGCGTGGACGGGAAAGTGTGGTACTGGCATGTCTGCATATGCGAGAGGGTTTGCTGCCGAGTGCGGCCACACCACGATGTAGTTGCCCCTCGAGAAGGCACCGTGGCGCGCACTTGTAGTTCGTGAAACGAGCAGCAGCATGATCAAAGCAATGCAGTGAACAAGCAATAATGTAGCCTAAACATGCACACCCATCTCCGTCGCGCGCAGATCGCGATAACAGCTCCCATGGCGTTGGGCGTGGAGCGCTAACCACTGTCGAGATTAGTGGTGTGGTCTCACACTCGGCACTGGCAATTCACGACGCGCGGCGGTATAAGCGAGATTGTGGTGTTGGCTGAAACGAAAGAGAACAGCGCAGCATGCTGTCGTGTTTAAACTCAATTAAACCGCCTGCGAATGTGCTTTCCTTAGCCGCGAACAAGGCGCCCGCGCGAAAACGTGCCTCCTCCAGCATCCTGGCGAACGGCGGCGGCGGCGTGCGCCGCACCGCCCGAGACGGCTGCGCTGGCGCTGGCCAATCGGCGGGTGAGTTGGAGAGGAGAAGAGTAGTGCGGCGAAGCACGACGCGCGCGGCGCAGGGGTCATTTTCACTCCGGCAGTCGACGACTTCGGACGCTCGCTCCGTTCGCCATGGCCAGGACCAAGCAAACCGCCCGTAAGAGCACCGGTGGGAAGGCTCCGCGTAAGCAGCTTGCTACCAAGGCTGCTCGCAAGAGTGCACCTGCCACAGGTGGGGTTAAGAAACCGCATCGGTACAGGCCTGGGACCGTGGCCCTTCGTGAAATTCGCCGCTACCAGAAGTCGACCGAACTTCTCATCCGCAAGCTGCCGTTCCAGCGCTTGGTGAGGGAAATCGCTCAGGATTTCAAGACCGACCTCCGATTCCAGAGTTCGGCTGTGATGGCCCTTCAGGAGGCCAGCGAGGCCTACCTGGTCGGTCTCTTCGAGGACACCAACCTGTGCGCCATCCACGCCAAGCGCGTTACCATCATGCCGAAGGACATCCAGCTGGCCCGGCGCATCCGTGGCGAGCGCGCCTAAGTTCGGTTCGGCCGCTGTCTGCGCCGCAGCCTCGGTCAGGCAAGCAACACAAAACGGTCCTTCTCAGGACCACCTACATGTTTGCTTCGGCCACGGGAGCACGCGAGACCACGTACTCCAACCGTACCCTCTCGGTCTGTCTGTTTTGTTGTTATTTTTTATTATCAATATTTTTTCTCTGTGTGTGTGTCTGTGGTGAGCTGCCGGTGCGAGGTGGTGCCTCGTTTCGGATGCATATGGTAAGTATTGCGCGCGCTCGAGCAAGACGAGAGAGAGGAAAAAAAAAAAGAAACAAAATGCGCGTTCGTTGCAAAACGGTTCGCGCATTCATGCGAAGAAGCCGCGCACGAAGACGAAATTAATGCGGCCGATGTTGCGTGCAAGCTTTTGTGTATTGGTATGCCATGCATGCGTTTGTTCACGTTCCTCATGCATACCTGCCTGGCTCATAAGTGCATGCTGGTTGCGGATATGGGCCATTTTTTGTTTGTTTTCAAGGGCCCGATCGCCTATCACATTCCACTACGCGAATCGTACGCTACTTGCAGTGAGGCTCGTCCCTGTGCGCCCCCGGACACCCTGAAGCTCGCTTTCTATCTACATTCGTGCACTGACATGCCAGCTAGCTAGCAGCAGCGTCAGTTCAACAGGCACGGTTGCGCTAATTCAAACAGAGGGAAACGGGCGCAGAGAACGGGATTGCCAAGCAAAACCCTGCCGTCACACGCATTTCGGTGGTCCTGACAAGGACCGTTGGGTTGTGCGACGAGCGCGACTGTAGTCCGGCGGCTGGGAGCTGCTCGCTTACGCCTTCTTCTCGGTCTTCTTTGGGAGAAGCACAGCTTGGATGTTGGGCAAGACGCCGCCCTGCGCGATCGTCACGCCGGAGAGCAGCTTGTTCAGCTCCTCGTCGTTGCGGATGGCGAGCTGCAGGTGGCGGGGGATGATCCTGGTCTTCTTGTTGTCACGAGCCGCGTTGCCAGCGAGCTCGAGCACTTCGGCAGCCAGGTACTCGAGGACGGCCGCGAGGTAGACGGGAGCGCCCGCTCCGACGCGCTCGGCGTAGTTTCCCTTGCGCAGGAGACGGTGGATACGGCCCACGGGGAACTGGAGACCCGCGCGGCTGGAACGCGTCTTGCTCTTGCCCTTCGCCTTGCCGCCTTTGCCGCGTCCGGACATGCTGGTGCTGCTGATGCGTAGAGTGAGACAGAGAAACGCACGACTGACGCAGTCGCGATCTGTGAGCGATTTGAGCCGTGCTCGTAGTGCCTTCGCCGCTGTCGCCGCCGCCGGTCCCAAAGGAAAGCGCGAGGGAAAGGGAGAGAGGCCGCGCGGACCAATGGCGCGCGCGGATATGCGAGGTCGCGTGAACACCACCCTCCCGCGATAAAAACGGGGCGCGCGCGACCGGTCGCGCGTATTCCGATCTCGTTTGCTCGGCTACTCACAACGGTGCGATGCCTCCCCAGCCCAGCGGTAAGGCCGTGAAGAAGGCCGGCAAGGCGCAGAAGAACGTGCGCGCCACCGACAAGAAGAAGAAGAAGCGCCGCAGGAAGGAGAGCTTCTCCATCTATATCTACAAGGTGCTGAAGCAGGTGCACCCGGACACTGGAGTCTCCAGCAAGGCCATGTCTATCATGAACAGCTTCGTGAACGACATCTTCGAGCGTATCGCCGCGGAGTCGTCCCGTCTGGCTCACTACAACAAGCGCTCGACCATCACGAGCCGGGAGATCCAGACTGCCGTGCGTCTGCTGTTGCCCGGCGAGCTGGCCAAACACGCCGTGTCCGAGGGCACCAAAGCCGTCACCAAGTACACCAGCTCCAAGTAGGCGACCGAGCGCTCGTCCGCCCAGCCCACACCCAACGGCTCTTCTCAGAGCCACCCAAAGTGTCTGCATTGGCATTGGGATGTAGTGAGAATCTCGACGATTCCGTCCGTTCCCTCTGTTCGACGCTTCCTCGTTTAGAAAAAAAACCCGACGCGCGCTGTCGGACAACGCGTTCTCATTGCGACAGCGCGTGTGCTAAAAGTTTCGTAGCAGAAACGCACAGAACGCCAGGCGCTCAGCACAACAACACAAACAAAGCGAGTATAGGGCGCGTGAGCCGACTCCGCGCGAGCGGCCACGTTCGCCTGCACTAATTGCCACGGCGCGTGTTTCGCACACCTAGGCTGATGAGGCGGTCGTTGCTGCACATTTACTTAATTCTGATGTAGCGTAAGTTTTAAAAGCAGGCAGCCCTCGTCCGTTTTTTCACATTTTATTTCTTATTTTCGGTCGACGCGCATTTGCGGGTCCCGAGGTGTGCCTCTATGGCTGCTAGAACTAATGTCGTCGGTCGCTGCGTGTGCTAGAATGCCCACTCGGCGGCCGGCCGCACGTATAGAGCAGTGCTCCGGACTGAAATTTAGAGCCGCGTGCTGTCAGCGCCGCATCGCTGTAGCAGTGGCTGGCGAGCGGAAATGCGTTAGCACGTTCACGAAGCAGCAGCGCGTAAGGGAAATTTTACGCTGTTATTACAAATGTAGTGGTAATTTGAAGTGGAAAAAGGAGAGATGCGCGCGGCTCTCCGCATACTGCATAGCGGTTGCGCGCGCGTCCTGCGTAGCTGCCTTCGTACGGGCTGGGCGCGATGGGAGAGGGAGGAGGTCGGAGCGCCGCCAGCACTGCCCTCGCTCTCTTCCGTCCCCTAGAATGCTGAATTTGGCTCGCGCGCGCGTCTTAGGCTGATTTCGCTGACGCTATCTGCGAGGCTACGTAAGCTATCGCGACGAAATTTGACGGTCGTGTGGGCACCAGTCAGCGGTGCCTGCGTGCGAAATTTGAAACGCCTGAGGCGAGCGGAGCATGAGCGCGCCCTGTTTTGCGACTAGTGATCAAGCGAACCGTGTTGGCGTGGCTGAGTTTGAAGTTGTGCGCGCGGTGTGCTTTGCGGCAATGACCAGGGTGCACTTGCAAGCGTAGCCGAGCTAACGGTGAATAGAACGAGTAATCACAATTATGAGAACACAATAAACTTGTTCCTGGGGCGCGACACGAGCAGTGAGTGCGTGCAACATACCACAATAACATTGTTGACACGTTTGTTTTTCCCTTGGCGAGTTGAGCAAAATAAGAAGGGAGGCTGGTTGAACATCAGCCTACGTTGCAGTGTGGAATGCCCAAAAAGAGACAACATAAGAAAAACAAAAGTAAACTCTGCGATTGTGTTGCGAGGCCACTTGTCTTGAACTCAGTGCGTGGCCTAAGCAGGGCTCAGTGCAGCAACCAGCGACTCACTCGCGAAGAGAGGCCGCGCTGCCCGGGAGCCAATCGGCGCGCGTTCATCCTCCTCGCCCTCTTTTTTGCGGCGCGGCTTCGTCGCTCAGTCGCGGCGCAAGGACGCGGCATTCGCTTTCCTGACTCGCTCCGAAGCAGCAGCAACAGCCGAGATGTCTGGACGTGGCAAGGGCGGCAAGGGGCTCGGCAAGGGTGGCGCGAAGCGTCATCGTAAGGTGTTGCGTGACAACATCCAAGGCATCACCAAGCCTGCCATCCGTCGCCTCGCTCGCCGTGGCGGTGTCAAGCGTATCTCCGGCCTGATCTACGAGGAGACACGCGGTGTGCTCAAGGTGTTCCTCGAGAACGTGATTCGGGACGCCGTCACCTACACTGAGCACGCCAAGCGCAAGACCGTGACCGCCATGGACGTTGTGTATGCCCTCAAGCGTCAGGGCCGCACCCTCTACGGTTTCGGAGGCTAAGCAGCGCGCGTGCGCGACGTCGTCTGCAAGCAGCGCATCAGCTCCTCTGAAGAACCCAACAGCCCTCTTCAGGGCTACCCACTTGGTGCTTCGGCAGTGATGCGCAGGATTTGCGATCTCCTGCTCCGTTAACCCTCTTTTGCACGCCATTATCTCGCGTTCGGCCGTACGAGACACGCGCGGTGAACTTGGTCAGGTGAGCGAGCGCAACCGCGTGTATTCATAAGGCGTGGTAGCATAGTTTTTCGCCCTCGCAAGGCGAGCTCTGCTCGATTGCATTTGCGCTCGCCACTGCGTGTTGTGTTGCTGCCATTTCGCCCGCCCTCAGCGTGTCCTAGTTGCGACGTGCCGGTCGTTCGTGCAGCTCAGTTGTCGCCTTTGGTTGGACCCTTGTTGAGCCAGCCAGAGTGGCATGATGATTAAAAGAAAGGTAATCGTAAGCTCGTCGATGCGCATTTTGTCGCTTTGAAGTGGCTCGCTTCTTCTACTCCCTTGGAGAAGAGTATGAGCCGGGCGGCAGCACTCGGTTACATACGCCGAGCGTGGCGGTCAGCGGGCACACTTAAGTTAAGTAAGGCCCCATATTTCACAGCAATAGCTCGTGTGGATATGCAACGAAGCAAAGCACGAGGAAAATATTGCCCGGCACGGGCCAGTGTGTAACAGCTGAAAGCGAGTTTTCTACAGACAGCAGTTATTTGTTCTCTCCAGTGCAAGCGTTAAATGAGCGAGCCTGAGCTGCATTCTGAGCTGCATTCGCACGGCTTCGTTGGTTTGCGTCGGAGAAACAATAATGTGCCAGTCCTCTTGGCCTACGAGCTGAGCGCCCGTCGTGTCCCTCGTCTAGCCTTGTGGTTGTTGCATGCGCGATGGGCGGCCGTGGACTGCCACCGTGCGATTCACAATTGCGTAACTCTTTTGAGCGACGCAAATGAATGGAAAGGTGAGGAGATTAGCTAGGTAGCTGTCGCTAGAACCGGGCTCACTGCGTTGTATTCAAGTGGACGAGGGTGCGCGCGGTAGACACCGAGGGGCGTGCTGTTTTCATTGGTGCTGTTGTCTGTAATACTCGTGCACAGGGGGATTTCTTATGCGCGCGCTATAGGTGATAAGCAGTTGGTTCGAGGTCAATGTGGTTCTTGCAAGCCAATGCACCCCCGAGTCGCCCAAAACAAGAGGAAAATAAAATACAGGAGCAGAGCGGTGAAGTGTGCTTGCCTAGACAGAAATATGCTTTCACAGTGCAGGCTCATTTTCTCTCGTTATTTGTATACGACTCGCTCTTTCGTCATGCGTGCGCGTAGGTGATGCTGGGCGACCTTGTTCGCGCCATATACTTAGATCGGTAAGGAAGCGGGCGCTGGACATGCGCTGCGTTTAAAGAAAACAAACTTTTTCGAGCAACGTATTTGTGCATGCCAAGCGGGAGACGAGCGGCCGCCCGCTTGGCGATTTGAGCGGTGCATCGCGTATTTGTCGAACTCTTCGCCGCCAGATGGAGCCTCCTGTCCTACGTGTGAACATTTGTCCTTTTGGCAGTTTGTGCCACGCGTATTTATGCGCTGTAAGGCGGTTGCGTAATGTCATTGCGTGGAAGCGCCAAAGTGCACAAGACTACCTCTTGCCGCTGCATCCCTGGAAAATCGTAAATGTGAAAGCTGCTGTACAGAAAGATTCCGAATTTGAACCGGCTGCTCCCTCACTCATGTCGCATGTATTGGCACGCGAAGGTAAGAGAAACTGACACGCGCCGGCCGTCGCCATCGCACGGATTTCGCATTCGTGTTGCGTTTAATGAAAGCCAAGCTCGCGCCAATTATTTTACATTTCTCCCACGAAGCCGCCGGGAAATGTGTGCGCCTATGGCCTTGACGTATAGCAAAGCGAGATGATGGCTCAACAGGTAAACAAATGGGGAAGGAGCAGCCGGAGAAAATGTACGGGCCGCTTACTTTGAAGAAACTCGGCACTTTTGGTTATTTCTTTTCTCTTGTTTATGTATGGATTGCTACTGTGAACTCACTGGCATGTGCGTGCAAAGGGAATAGCCGAGGACGAAGCAAGGCGTACACAGTGCGCAATGAGGTCATACGGGTCGTGCGTGTAGCTCGGAGGTGAACTCCAAGTAATGCATCGGAACACACCCAAGAGAAAACAACGGGTTGTCACGAGAGAACTAATGCAGCCATGTAAACGAAGCTTGTTGCATGTGAGAAAAACGTGTGGTGGTGCGGTGACGTTTCTTTTTTTCCTTCCATAATGCACGAGTACTGGCAGGTTAAGAAGTACAAAGTTTCATATCTCAACAATACAAATCGGTACCGCGATCGTGTGAATTGCACACAACAACTAACGCAAGTTCTGTCTAAAAATTTTCATCCCATCGAAAACGCCTCTCATGTCTATGAAGGTATTGTAAAAGTCATACTCACGCATGAATGGTATATCTTATCGAGGCGTATAAATTGTGTTCCCTTTATACATATCGCCTTGTGCAATTAACAGAATTTCCAAATCCGGTTCCATTGCTGCGCGACGGAGCTTTAAAGCGCACACTTGAACTGCTCTTTTTTTTTTTCCTCTCTTCCATTTCACAGTTTTCCACAATCACTGAGAATAATTAAAAAAATGAGGAAGAGCTCGGCATCAGTTGAAAATTGCGCTGTTGCAGGCGCGCGATTTGAACGTTTTCTTTTACACGCAATTAGGCGCACCAAATTCGGTGCGTTAGTTGGCGAGGAAATAGATTTCTGCCGGCGGCTGCCGAGCTGGAGCTTCGCTATAACATGACAACAACGCCGTCGATCCTGTGGCGAAGTTGCGTGCGGGAATGCAATCGAAAAAGCTAGCTGACGAAATGTACGCTCTGTATAGAGCAAAGTGTTGCGTTTGATGATTGTTTGTCAAAACCTTGCAAGTGCGAAAACTGTGTACCGAATACGTGGCACGCGGAAGCCGTGCTTGGGGTCGCGCCTGCGAAGCGTTGGTTGATGCTCCTAACGTGTCTCCTAACGCGCGTTCAACACCTGTCAATATTGTATTCCAAATTCGCTCTTAGAGCGGAAGTACATCGTTTTCTCTGTAACTCTGAAGTGGTGCTGGTAGACCATACGTAAGTTTGTCGTTAATCTTGCGATGCGAATGCGGGCCTCGCGTTCTTCAATGCGTGGACGGGAAAGTGTGGTACTGGCATGTCTGCATATGCGAGAGGGTTTGCTGCCGAGTGCGGCCACACCACGATGTAGTTGCCCCTCGAGAAGGCACCGTGGCGCGCACTTGTAGTTCGTGAAACGAGCAGCAGCATGATCAAAGCAATGCAGTGAACAAGCAATAATGTAGCCTAAACATGCACACCCATCTCCGTCGCGCGCAGATCGCGATAACAGCTCCCATGGCGTTGGGCGTGGAGCGCTAACCACTGTCGAGATTAGTGGTGTGGTCTCACACTCGGCACTGGCAATTCACGACGCGCGGCGGTATAAGCGAGATTGTGGTGTTGGCTGAAACGAAAGAGAACAGCGCAGCATGCTGTCGTGTTTAAACTCAATTAAACCGCCTGCGAATGTGCTTTCCTTAGCCGCGAACAAGGCGCCCGCGCGAAAACGTGCCTCCTCCAGCATCCTGGCGAACGGCGGCGGCGGCGTGCGCCGCACCGCCCGAGACGGCTGCGCTGGCGCTGGCCAATCGGCGGGTGAGTTGGAGAGGAGAAGAGTAGTGCGGCGAAGCACGACGCGCGCGGCGCAGGGGTCATTTTCACTCCGGCAGTCGACGACTTCGGACGCTCGCTCCGTTCGCCATGGCCAGGACCAAGCAAACCGCCCGTAAGAGCACCGGTGGGAAGGCTCCGCGTAAGCAGCTTGCTACCAAGGCTGCTCGCAAGAGTGCACCTGCCACAGGTGGGGTTAAGAAACCGCATCGGTACAGGCCTGGGACCGTGGCCCTTCGTGAAATTCGCCGCTACCAGAAGACGACCGAACTTCTCATCCGCAAGCTGCCGTTCCAGCGCTTGGTGAGGGAAATCGCTCAGGATTTCAAGACCGACCCCTCCGATTCCAGAGTTCGGCTGTGATGGCCCTTCAGGAGGCCAGCGAGGCCTACCTGGTCGGTCTCTTCGAGGACACCAACCTGTGCGCCATCCACGCCAAGCGCGTTACCATCATGCCGAAGGGACATCCAGCTGGCCCGGCGCATCCGTGGCGAGCGCGCCTAAGTTCGGTTCGGCCGCTGTCTGCGCCGCAGCCTCGGTCAGGCAAGCAACACAAAACGGTCCTTCTCAGGACCACCCTACATGTTTGCTTCGGCCACGGGAGCACGCGAGACCACGTACTCCAACCGTACCCTCTCGGTCTGTCTGTTTTGTTGTTATTTTTTATTATCAATATTTTTTCTCTGTGTGTGTGTCTGTGGTGAGCTGCCGGTGCGAGGTGGTGCCTCGTTTCGGATGCATATGGTAAGTATTGCGCGCGCTCGAGCAAGACGAGAGAGAGGAAAAAAAAAAAGAAACAAAATGCGCGTTCGTTGCAAAACGGTTCGCGCATTCATGCGAAGAAGCCGCGCACGAAGACGAAATTAATGCGGCCGATGTTGCGTGCAAGCTTTTGTGTATTGGTATGCCATGCATGCGTTTGTTCACGTTCCTCATGCATACCTGCCTGGCTCATAAGTGCATGCTGGTTGCGGATATGGGCCATTTTTTGTTTGTTTTCAAGGCCCGATCGCCTATCACATTCCACTACGCGAATCGTACGCTACTTGCAGTGAGGCTCGTCCCTGTGCGCCCCCGGACACCCTGAAGCTCGCTTTCTATCTACATTCGTGCACTGACATGCCAGCTAGCTAGCCAGCAGCGTCAGTTCAACAGGCACGGTTGCGCTAATTCAAACAGAGGGAAACGGCGCAGAGAACGGGATTGCCAAGCAAAACCCTGCCGTCACACGCATTTCGGTGGTCCTGACCAAGGACCGTTGGGTTGTGCGACGAGCGCGACTGTAGTCCGGCGGCTGGGAGCTGCTCGCTTACGCCTTCTTCTCGGTCTTCTTTGGGAGAAGCACAGCTTGGATGTTGGGCAAGACGCCGCCCTGCGCGATCGTCACGCCGGAGAGCAGCTTGTTCAGCTCCTCGTCGTTGCGGATGGCGAGCTGCAGGTGGCGGGGGATGATCCTGGTCTTCTTGTTGTCACGAGCCGCGTTGCCAGCGAGCTCGAGCACTTCGGCAGCCAGGTACTCGAGGACGGCCGCGAGGTAGACGGGAGCGCCCGCTCCGACGCGCTCGGCGTAGTTTTCCCTTGCGCAGGAGACGGTGGATACGGCCCACGGGGAACTGGAGACCCGCGCGGCTGGAACGCGTCTTGCTCTTGCCCTTCGCCTTGCCGCCTTTGCCGCGTCCGGACATGCTGGTGCTGCTGATGCGTAGAGTGAGACAGAGAAACGCACGACTGACGCAGT